>NC_057813.1:426299001-426590407 GCF_018294505.1 Triticum aestivum | reverse complement strand
CCACCTCCTGCTTCGCCGTGGCAGCCTCCCCGACTCCCTCGCGACGCCACGGAGACGCCTCGACCCCCTCGACCGCCTCTCTCTTCCCCTGGACCCCGTTCCCTCCTCTGCTTTCCTCCCGCGCACACCACCGAGCGGAACTCGCCGTCATCGTCGCTGTACCCATGGCCACCGGCCACCCCTAGCCTCGCCGACGCCCCAGGAAGCTCCGCCGGTCCTCCCTCTGCCTCCCCACCGATCCACAGCCCTCCGGAAGCCTTGCATCGCAGCCATCCCTATCGTCTTCTACCTCGGACCCGCCGGCCATCTTCGTCAAATTCGCCGGCTCCGGACCGTCTCCGACCTCGCCGAGCGTTCCTCGTCATCCCCGTGAGTCCCTGCTACGTTTCCCCTCTCTCCCCGTTGGTTTCCCGTGCAATAGCCATGCTAGCCACCGTACCGAGCGCCGCCGTCCGCCATGGACGCCGGGCATGGCACTGACGTGCTGTTGCGGCCAGTCCGACGGGCCTAGCGTGCTCCTAGCTGCCCCAGGAGTCCGCATAGCCCCTCAGCCAGCCCCCTAGCGCTCCGTAACCTCGCTCCAGCCAAACCCGAACTCCGGCAGCCGCCGCGGCCGCCACTCCGGCGAGCTCCGGCCACCCCGCGCCTCCCGCATGCCTCCTTTGGATGCGCGCAAGCAAGGGCAACCCTCTGGTGCACTTGGCTTGGCCCAAAACCGCTCGCAGCGCCACTCCGGCGAGCTCCCGCCACAGATTTGGTCGTCGCCGGCCAAACTCCGGCGACTGCCGACGTGGCACGCCTAATTAGCACTAATGACCCTGTTAAACTAACCCCGTGGCACTGACAGTGGGCCCCGTAGCGGGTCAAAGCCCGGGTCAACGCGGGATTAGCCCCTGTGTCACTGACGTGTGGACCCCACACGTCAGGTTTGACCTGGACCGCCCGTTGACCTGCTGAGGTCAGCATGAGGTCATGCTGACGCCATAAATCATTTTCTGGAATTATTTTAATTCTAAATATTCAGGAAATTCCAGAAAATGCCCAAAACTTCTAAAAATCATAGAAATTCAACCGTAACTCCAAATTAAATAATTTATATATGAAAAATTATCAGAAAAATTCAAGGAATCCATCTGCACCATTTTCATGCATGTTAGAACAACTTATAGCTGCTGTTTAGCACAAATCAATTAAAGGGCATTTAATTAATCACATATGGAGTTTGAATTTGAATCTTGGATTCAAACCAACTTCATTTAATCTGTTGCTAGTTGCATTAGCTCAAAACACATTCATTTTGCCATGTCATGATCATGCATCATATTGTGCATTGCATTGATTGTGTTCCCTTCTGTGTTGCCGGTATTTGTCCCCTCTCGATAGACGTGATACCGATGATGTGATCGTTGACACTGATGAAGACTCAATGTTATCCTCAGAAGTGCCAGGCAAGCAAAACCCCCTTGTTCATTCCGATAAAATCCCACTCTCTCGCTCCTACTCTCTTTTACTGCATTAGGACAACAATGATTCATCTGTTACTTGCTGTGGTAGCTGAACCCCTTTATCCTCTGCATGACCTGTCATTCCACAGTAAATAGATGAAACCCACTAGCATGAGTAGGAGTTGTTTGAGCCCTGTTGTGCCTACTCATTCATGTTTGTTTGTCATGCCTGCTACTGCTTAGAGTTGAGTCAGGTCTGATTCATCGGGGATGAATCAGAGGCGTGTGAACATGTCCTACTGTGTGAGAGCTAAGTGTGTGAACACGATTTGGTAAAGGTAGCGGTGAGAGGCCATGTAGGAGTACATGGTGGGTTGTCTCATTGCAGCCGTCCTCAGGAACTGAGTTCTGTGTTTGTGATCCATGATTCAGCTACTACCACGCATTGGGCCCGAAACCAATGGACCCTCTCGGCTTCTTAATCACCCTTGTCCTCTGTCCAGGAGTTGCAAGTAGTTTTTGGTGTTTGTAGTATGCTGGAGGCCGTGGGCAGCGCTGACCGTAGGGGTGGGCTGTGATGCGGTAGGCACGTGGCCGGGTATACCGGGCGCCCGTTTGGTGTCACGGAACCCTGTTCACATCGTTTGGGGCTGTGAGCGAAACTCCGGCCGGATCTCCTCATGGATGGAACCCGAATAGGCGATAAACCTGGACTAGAGACTTGAGTGTTTAGGTAGGCCGTGGCCGACACCCACGTTGGGCTTCCGCTTGAAGGTTGCCGAGTACATGTCGTGTAAACGGCGGTAAGTGGTGAGAGCGTGTGTGAAGAAGTACACCCCTGCAGGGTTAACATCATCTATTCGAATAGCCGTGTCCGCGGAAAAGGACTTCTGGGTTGCTTATATCAGTTCATAGACAAGTGAAAGTGGATACTCTAAAATACGCAAGATAAGCGTGAGTGCTATGGATGGCGTTCTCGTAGGGAGATGGGAGCGGATCCATAGTGGTGTATTGATATGGTGAATATGTGGACTCGTGTGCGCCACCTCAAAAAAGTTACTCGCAGTCGTAGTTCAGGATAGCCACCGAGTCAAAGCTGGCTTGCTACAGTTAAACCCCACCATCCCTTTGTTGATAATGATGCATATGTAGATAGTTCTGATGTAAGTCTTGCTGGGTACATTTGTACTCACGTTTGCCTATTTTATGTTTTTGCAGAGAGACTTCAGTCTCACTAGTATTTCCGCGTGGTCTTCGACGTTTAGCTTGTTACCTCAGCTACGATCTTGTGCCTCGGCAGGATTTGGTAGATAGTCAGGCTTCTCAGCCTTTTTCATTTATAGATGTCTGTACTCAGACATGATAGCTTCCGCTTGTGCTTTATTTGTATGCTCTGAATGTTGGGTCATGAGACCCATGTTTGTAATATCTCGCTCCTCGGAGCCTATTGAATAGATTACTTGAGTCATAGAGTCATGTTGTGATGCCATGTTGTATTTGCACATATCGAGCATATTGTGTGTATGTTATTGAAATGCTTGGTATGTGTGGGATCTGACCATCTAGTTGTTTATCTTTAGTAGCCTCTCTTACGGGGAAATGTCTCCTAGTGTTTCCACCGAGCCATGGTAGCTTGCTACTGCTCCGGAACACTTAGGCTGGCCGGCATGTGTCCTTCTTCGTTCCTGTGTCTGTCCCTTCGGGGAAATGTCACGCGGTGAATACCGGAGTCCTGTTAGCCCGCTACAGCCCGGTTCACCGGAGTCCTGCTAGCCCAGTGCTACAGCCTGGATTCACTCGCTGATGACCGACACGTTCGATGCTGGGTCATGGATGCCTGTCCCTGTAAGTCTGTGCCGCTTTGGGTTTACGACTAGCCATGTCAGCCTGGGCTCCTTATCATATGGATGCTAGCGACACTGTCATATACGTGTGCCAAAAGGCGCAAACGGTCCCGGGCAAAGGTAAGGCGACACCCGTGGGAATACCGTGCGTGAGGCCGCAAAGTGATATGAGGTGTTACATGCTAGATCGATGTGGCATTGAGTCGGGGTCCTGACAGCGTTGGTATCAGAGCTTGACTGCCTGTAGGATTACCAAGCCAAACTGGTCGAAGTTGAGTCTAGAAATTCTTTAGTTATATAAGGGAATTGATTGTGGGAAGGAACGTAAGGCTCTTTTTACTCCTTATACCTTATGCCTTCTGATCTGAGTCATCTTATCTTTCCTGCGGGGGTTAAGGAACTAGGCTTCTCTTCTTTCTATCAGGATCACGTGTTACTAATCCGTAGACCTATAGAATTGTTGGACTTAAGCCTCGTTTCAGTTCCTATTACTTCCGTATGTTAAATTGTTGATCTCGAAACCTTGATATTGTGCCTTTGAGTGGTTATGCCACCATTTTTGTGAATGTCTCAAATCTTTTCTGAGCATTTACAGCCGTTATGCTGTCCGAGTCATCCCAGGTTTCTAAGTAGTCTGATGCATTTGCAAATCCTTTTCCTCTGGTTTCAATGTCTTTTAGGCCAAGTTAATCACACAAATTGTTGAGTTGAGGTACTCTACTGCCTCGACCTTTATGTTGGAGTTATTACTATGACCCTAGGTGTCTCAGGGGATCATCTAGTAGTCTAGCCATGTTTTGTGTCCCAGTGTGATGATTCTGGCTTTTATTCTCGAAAGCATCCCGTGATGCTACTTAGGAGTAGGTATTCTGTTCCTGGGTTCTTGAACCCGAGATTCACTCTACCTACTTCCTGTTGATAGTAATTGCTAGTGCCTTTAGGATATTAGTAACCTTTGCGATAGTCCTTGAAGTCCGTGGTATCTTCTTCTTCCAAATACCATGAACTACTTATGGCAGAAGTTCCTCGTTGAACTGAAATATCACAAGAGGATTATTCTTGATGAGTTCTCCATTATATATTGTGACTCTGCCAGTTCTACCTTTCTGCATGGGTTATCCGGAAGAAACATGTTGAACTTGGTTCGACATACTAATCTATGCATCCACAACTCAGAAAATTATATGTTCCTTTGAGTTGTTCTCTTTAGTTGTCCTCTGACCCTCGTTTATCAATTGATAGCCAAGAGTATGTGTGCAATCGTTCATCGATACCTATTACTCTTGTGGTCCGTCAAGCCATTCTATCACGGAATGACTAGGAGAAACAAACTCCAGTACCTCTTCCATATCTAGGATTGGGTCAAAGCAATTGTGCTCCGCAGATCAAAATGCCAGCCCAGCTTTTGATTCTGTTCTACCCTGAAGTATTATCGTCTTTATGTCAGGATTTTCATGAGAATTGCACCGGCTCTTGTGAATTCTTGATGTAGTGATACTTCTCGCCATTATTATTCATCCCTCGATTCCGTGTTGTCGCAACCGGAATGCCGACAAGTGAATCGTGATGTGTGAATTCAATACTCCTAGCAACCTTGTTGCTTGGTAGTTAATGGGCAATAATTTCATTCTTAGCGTGCTGGTTTTGAATCATCATTCTAAGGTTGATCATGCTACCTAGTCCTTGTTCTCGGTGCACTCCTCGATCGATGAGTTAGGATTATTCAAATCTTCGCTCTATTGATCATATCGTCTTGCCTCAAAAGGCAAGATTGTTCTCGAGCTTAGCAACATATCGGTGGTTCGTGATTTTCCGAAGATCTTCTCGGAAGTATTACCAGGTTGTCACCTGACCGCTGTGTTGAGCTCGTGATCAAGTTGGTTTCTTGTGAACCATCCTTCTCCAAGAATCGGTGTTAGATATCCCTGAGCTAGTTGGTTAAGCTAGACAACAACTTGGAGAGTTGGAAGATAAAAGCTTGTCTGACTTAGTTCATTCCAAAGGGATATTCTTGTGTAGTGTGTGTTGAAGAAAGATGATATCTTCATCGATTGGTCCTTGTGATCAGTTGCTGGACCTATTGTCTTATCAATCCTTTGATTTGAGTGTGGGCTATCGTCAAATCAAATCAGTACCAACGATGCTCGTAATGTTGTCTTATTCGTGGTTGATCCCTCGAGCATACACCATTATATCTTTTAGGTCTGACCAATGCTATCGCTTGTTCACTTAACTATGGAATTCCTTTTAAAAGGAAACCTAGATGAATTGTTGTTGAGCCCATTGACAACATCCTTATCTCCTCCATGATTTTGTTGAACATTAAGCTAGTGTTGGAAACTTTTGAAAGCATTTGTTCATGCTAGCTCATGAAGCATATGTTTGGATGAAGGTAGTGACTTCCTTTAATTCATGTGCATCTGATGCAAGTTGCCGCCGTGGATTCGAGAAAGTCAATGTTACTTTCTTTGGAATCATTCCAAATCAGTCATGCACACGTGCGAAGAATGCTGTGGTTTGAAGACTTGCAACCTTCAATCTATATGTATCCCTAGCACACCAAGCCACTGATTGATTTGTTCAAGGAGAAGGAGTTTCTTCATAAGAGCTAATCCGGACTTATGAAAGAACTTCGATACCCTCGTTGATGGTTCCCAACCAGAACTCGGTAGTGTTTTATTATAAGACTACTTTGTGGTCATACTTGTCTTGGACGACGTGTTCACATGTTTGTAGCAGAACCAGCTCATGTTTTGGAGCTTGCTATCGTAGTTCATTCCCCGAGAATCCCGCAACGTCATCTCGTCGATTTGTGTTGCAAACTTCCGTTTTTCTTCCTAGACTCGATGAGTCTGGAATATCCTGACCCCAACCAGATCTGAATCTCAGGCAGATATGATGGTTGGAATATTTCCCAAGAATTATAATATTGATCGCGCGATAACCGGTAAAGTGGATGTCGTGGCCAACACACCCAGCCGGAAGACCTGTTATTATAATATCTTGTTTGAGGAAGTTGGCCACCCCCCCCCTAGGGATTTCGTAGGATTTACCTCCCTAGTTGTTCCTTATGGATTCTTGTGCTCCCGAAGTCCGACCTTTACTTGATGTTCTAGATATCAAACCATATCTATGAATGGGTTACACTAGCACATCAAGGAGAACATTAGAAGCGGAGTGCTAAATGTCTCTCGGTCGATCATCCAGATTTCGTTCCCTTGGCCTCGCTAAGATGAAATCTGAGAAAGTGTTATCCTCCTTTGCATCTGCATCGTCCATCGCTATTCATCATGGTAGTATGTTGTGTTGTCAGCACCCTTGACGCGGTTGTTGATAAAACCTTGATGATTGTGGAAATGCTCAAGTTCTTGAGAGCACGCACAAGCGCTATGTGTTATCATCGGCTCTAACTGGGATTCCTCTCAGTTTCCTCGGAAATGCTATGACCTTTCAAACCGTGAATTCACTCTCTATTGTTGGGTTCTTCCCCAGTTATCAGAATCATTCCCAGCATTTGCATTCTGTTCCTAGCTTGCACCGTCAATGTGCCATTCTACCATGGGTCTCTTCCATCTCCGGTGATAAGGAAATTCATCCATTACGTTGTCTTCAACAAGGTAATCCACATCATCCAAGTTCGAGTATGCCATTCTACCGAACCCCTCTAAAATGATCGCTTGTGATTGCCTTAGGCTGGTATAAAGAGTTTCAATGATCTTTGAATCAAAAGTAATTCTTTTTGCCACTTAAGAGGGATATATATCTACGAGTCACCATCCCTAAGGTGCATCATTATGGTGTCATGTCAACTTAACTCCTCGCTACGTGGACAATCGTTTACCACCCTCTTAAGTGTGGAATTGTTGTCCACCTAGTGCACCTTCGTCATCCGTCTTTTCCACCCCTCTTGATGTGTAACTCGTGTCTCAACCCGAGAGATGGTCCTATGTCTCATTCCGTGAGTTGCTCGATCTTCGAGAAGATCGACCCTTCTAGAGTCTCCTTCTTCCCTCCATGTCATGTTGACAGGATTTCTCAGAGCAAGACGAGAAGACAAAGATGGTGAATGAATCAACGTTCCTATGAAGTGCAACCTAGATCGTGAAGATTGTACTAGTTGCGTTCCCCCTTCACCTTACCCTACGCTTGAATCTCGAGACGAGATTCTTGTTTAGTGGGGGTGAGTTGTCACATCCCTAGCTTTACCCTGGCCTTGGACTAGCTTGGTTGCTGCATCATGTTTAAATTCAAATGAAATTTGAACTGAGGAATTCAGAAGCCTCAAAACCCTAATTAAAAGAAGGGCAAGCACCCTTTAAATTGCATTCTGTGAATCCAAAATGCCCTAAAAATAGTTTTGTGAATTTTGGCAAGAGTTATATATCAAACCAAAATTCTGGAATATTTTTAAGGAATTATTTGGTCTCTGAATTTAAATCAATAATCTATTTGAATTTGGGGATATATTCATAATATATAATGAATATATTTTCAAATGCTTTGAAATGTTTTATGTACTTTTGGAATAGTCCAGAGAGGTAACATAAAATATTTCAGAATGTTTTGGCACTGTATGAAATTATTTTGAATTTGAAAATAGTGGCAAAATAAAATAAAAAGGGAAACAGAACAGAAAAAAAATAAAAAGAGAGAAGGAACTACCTGGCGCTCACCTGTGCTGGCCCAGCCCCCCCCCCCCCTGTGCAGCCCCCCAGCCGGCCCAGCCCACCTCCCCCCTTGTCCTCTTCTTCCTCTGCCAGTAGGCAGAGGCGAGGCGTGGCGCGCGCCCGAAGAGCTCCGGCCACCTCCTGCTTCGCCGTGGCAGCCTCCCCGACTCCCTCGCGACGCCACGGAGACGCCTCGACCCCCTCGACCGCCTCTCTCTTCCCCTGGACCCCGTTCCCTCCTCTGCTTCCCTCCCGCGCACACCACCGAGCGGAACTCGCCGTCATCGTCGCCGTACCCATGGCCACCGGCCACCCCTAGCCTCGCCGACGCCCCAGGAAGCTCCGCCGGTCCTCCCTCTGCCTCCCCACCGATCCACAGCCCTCCGGAAGCCTTGCATCGCCGCCATCGCCGTCGTCTTCTACCTCGGACCCGCCGGCCATCTTCGTCAAATTCGCCGGCTCCGGACCGTCTCCGACCTCGCCGAGCGTTCCTCGTCATCCCCGTGAGTCCCTGCTACGTTTCCCCTCTCTCCCCGTTGGTTTCCCGTGCAATAGCCATGCTAGCCACCGTACCGAGCGCCGCCGTCCGCCATGGACGCCGGGCATGGCACTGACGTGCTGTTGCGGCCAGTCCGACGGGCCTAGCGTGCTCCTAGCTGCCCCAGGAGTCCGCATAGCCCCTCAGCCAGCCCCCTAACGCTCCGTAACCTCGCTCCGGCCAAACCCGAGCTCCGGCAGCCGCCGCGGCCTCCACTCCGGCGAGCTCCGGCCACCCCGCGCCTCCCGCATGCCTCCTTTGGATGCGCGCAAGCAAGGGCAACCCTCTGGTGCCCTTGGCTTGGCCCAAAACCGCTCGCAGCGCCACTCCGGCGAGCTCCCGCCGCAGTTTTGGTCGTCGCCGGCCGAACTCCGGCGACTGCCGACGTGGCACGCCTAATTAGCACTAATGACCCTGTTAAACTAACCCCGTGGCACTGACAGTGGGCCCCGTAGCGGGTCAAAGCCCGGGTCAACGCGGGATTAGCCCCTGTGTCACTGACGTGTGGACCCCACACGTCAGGTTTGACCTGGACCGCCCGTTGACCTGCTGAGGTCAGCATGAGGTCATGCTGACGCCATAATTCATTTTCTGGAATTATTTTAATTCTAAATATTCAGGAAATTCCAGAAAATGCCTAAAACTTCTAAAATTCATAGAAATTCAACCGTAACTCCAAATTAAATAAATTATATATGAAAAATTATCAGAAAAATTCAAGGAATCCATCTGTACCATTTTCATGCATGTTAGAACAACTTATAGCTGCTGTTTAGCACAAATCAATTAAATGGCATTTGAATAATCACATATGGAGTTTGAATTTGAATCTTGTATTCAAACCAACTTCATTTAATCTGTTGCTAGTTGCATTAGCTCAAAACACATTCATTTTGCCATGTCATGATCATGCATCATATTGTGCATTGCATTGATTGTGTTCCTTCTGTGTTGCCGGTATTTGTCCCCTCTCGATAGACGTGATACCGATGATGTGATCGTTGACACTGATGAAGACTCAATGTTATCTTCAGAAGTGCCAGGCAAGCAAAACCCCCTTGTTCATTCCGATACAATCCCACTCTCTCGCTCCTGCTCTCTTTTACTGCATTAGGACAACAACGATTCATCTGTTACTTGCTGCGGTAGCTGAACCCCTTTATCCTTTGCATGACCTGTCATTCCACAGTAAATAGATGAAACCCACTAGCATGAGTAGGAGTTGTTTGAGCCCTGTTGTGCCTACTCATTCATGTTTGTTTGTCATGCCTGCTACTGCTTAGAGTTGAGTCAGGTCTGATTCATCGGGGATGAATCAGAGGCGTGTGAACATGTCCTACTGTGTGTGAGCTAAGTGTGTGAACACGATTTGGTAAAGGTAGCGGTGAGAGGCCATGTAGGAGTACATGGTGGGTTGTCTCATTGCAGCCGTCCTCAGGAACTGAGTTCTGTGTTTGTGATCCATGATTCAGCTACTACCACGCATTGGGCCCGAAACCAATGGACCCTCTCGGCTTCTTAATCACCCTTGTCCTCTGTCCAGGAGTTGCAAGTAGTTTCTGGTGTTTGTAGTATGCTGGAGGCCGTGGGCAGCGCTGACCGTAGGGGTGGGCTGTGATGCGGTAGGCACGTGGCCGGGTATACCGGGCGCCCGTTTGGTGTCACGGAACCCTGTTCACATCGTTTGGGGCTGTGAGCGAAACTCCGGCCGGATCTCCTCATGGATGGAACCCGAATAGGCGATAAACCTGGACTAGAGACTTGAGTGTTTAGGTAGGCCGTGGCCGACACCCACGTTGGGCTTCCGCTTGAAGGTTGCCGAGTACATGTCGTGTAAACGGCGGTAAGTGGTGAGAGCGTGTGTGAAGAAGTACACCCCTGCAGGGTTAACATCATCTATTCGAATAGCCGTGTCCGCGGAAAAGGACTTCTGGGTTGCTTATATCAGTTCATAGACAAGTGAAAGTGGATACTCTAAAATACGCAAGATAAGCGTGAGTGCTATGGATGGCGTTCTCGTAGGGAGACGGGAGCGGATCCATAGTGGTGTATTGATATGGTGAATATGTGGACTCGTGTGCGCCACCTCAAAAAGTTACTCGCAGTCGTAGTTCAGGATAGCCACCGAGTCAAAGCTGGCTTGCTGCAGTTAAACCCCACCATCCCTTTGTTGATAATGATGCATATGTAGATAGTTCTGATGTAAGTCTTGCTGGGTACATTTGTACTCACGTTTGCCTATTTTATGTTTTTGCAGAGAGACTTCAGTCTCACTAGTAGTTCCACGTGGTCTTCGACGTTTAGCTTGTTACCTCAGCTACGATCTTGTGCCCTCGGCAGGATTTGGTAGATAGTCAGGCTTCTCAGCCTTTTTCATTTATAGATGTCTGTACTCAGACATGATAGCTTCCGCTTGTGCTTTGATTGTATGCTCTGAATGTTGGGTCATGAGACCCATGTTTGTAATATCTCGCTCCTCGGAGCCTATTGAATAAATACTTGAGTTATAGAGTCATGTTGTGATGCCATGTTGTATTTGCACATATCGAGCATATTGTGTGTATGTTATTGAAATGCTTGGTATGTGTGGGATCTGACCATCTAGTTGTTTATCCTTTAGTAGCCTCTCTTACCGGGAAATGTCTCCTAGTGTTTCCACCGAGCCATGGTAGCTTGCTACTGCTCCGGAACACTTAGGCTGGCCGGCATGTGTCCTTCTTCGTTCCTGTGTCTGTCCCTTCGGGGAAATGTCACGCGATGAATACCGGAGTCCTGTTAGCCCGCTACAGCCCGGTTCACCGGAGTCCTGCTAGCCCAGTGCTACAGCCTGGATTCACTCGCTGATGACCGACACGTTCGATGCTGGGTCATGGATGCCTGTCCCTGTAAGTCTGTGCCGCTTTGGGTTTACGACTAGCCATGTCAGCCTGGGCTCCTTATCATATGGATGCTAGCGACACTGTCATATACGTGTGCCAAAAGGCGCAAACGGTCCCGGGCAAAGGTAAGGCGACACCCGTGGGAATACCGTGCGTGAGGCCGCAAAGTGATATGAGGTGTTACATGCTAGATCGATGTGGCATTGAGTCGGGGTCCTGACAGCGCTCCTAAGTAGAAGAAGGAAAAAGTGAAGGGCGCTGATGTCAAAAAGGGCAAAACCATCTCCTCCAACAAAGCCGGCGACTTTAACCCGTCATATGTGTTGTGTCGTGCTAGTGATGGACATGTTTATGATAAATTTGTTGGTTCTCTTTATGAGTACATTGAATGGTCTATTTGGGTTCCTAAGACCCTTGTTACTAACATCAAAGGACCCATTACTAAATGGGTACCTAAAACCAAGCATTGATCTCTTGTAGGTGTTTGCTTTCGGTGGGGGATCATGGTTGCTCGATAGTGGAGCAACAAATCATATGACCGGAAGCAAGGACTTGGTGGTGGACGTGCAAAAGATTCCAGCTATGCCCACCAATGTCGAGTGGGGTGATGCGTCACATTCTAAGGTATTGGGTCTTGGCAAGGTTGTCATTTCTCATGATCTAACGATCGAGAAAGTCATGCTTGTTGAGTCCCTTGCATACAATTTACTTTCCGTTCGTCAACTTGCACTCATGGGCTTTGCCACCTTCTTTGAAATTGATACCGTGGCCCTCTTGTGGAGCAAGATGCTTAAAGTAGCTTTTATTGGGCATGTCGAGAACGGTCTCTATGTGATAAACTTTTTGGAGCGACCCACTAAGACCGCGACATGCCTAATGGCTAAAGTTGGCGTGGGATGGATTCGGCATCGCCGTTTAGCCCACGTCAATATGAGATCTTTGAAAAGTCTTCTCAAGGGGGACCATGTCCATGGACTAACAAATGTTAGTTTTGCCAAAGACTGTGCTTGAAGTGCTTGTATTGAAGGAAAGCTTCATGAGAAGGCTCACCCTCCCACGACCATCATCTACTCGAAGAGACCCTTGGATCTCCTTCACATGGATCTCTTTGGGCCCCCATCATTTGATAGTCTTGGAGGTAGAAAGTATTGCTTGGTGATTGTGGATGATTATTCATGATACACTTGGGTATACTTCTTCAAGAGGAAGAGTGAGACTCAACAAACCATCATCGACTTTGCAAATGAAGCTCAAGGACAACATAATGCGAAGATCTTGACAATAAGAAGTGACAACGGCACCGAGTTCAAGAACTACACCTTGGATGAGTTTCTTAGTGATGAGGGCATCAAGCATCAATATGCTGCACCATATACCCCTCAACAAAATGGTGTTGCGGAGAGGAAGAACCGGACGTTGATGGATGCGGCTAGGACCATGATGGCGGAGTTCAAGTCTCCATACAACTTTTGGGCCGAAGCCATCAACACCGCATGTCATGCATCCAATCGGCTCTATCTCCGCAAAGGCTTGAACAAGACCCCTTATGAGATACTCACCGGCAACAAGCCCAATCTCAAGTACTTCCGGGTGTTCGGGTGTAAGTGTTTCATTCTCAAGAAAGGTGTTCGTTTGTCTAAATTTGAGGCTAGAGCATATGAGGGCAAATTTGTTGGTTATGCTACAAACTCTCATGCTTACCGTGTACTCAACAAGTCCACCGGACTCATTGAGGAGACGTGTAACGTGGAGTTTGACGAAAATAACGGCTCCCAAGTGGAGCAAAGTGGTACTTGTGATGTAGGTGATGAAATTCCTCCCCAAGCCATAAGAAGAATGGGTATTGGTCATATTCTACCCATTGAGGAACCCCTTGTGGCCGAAGGAGAAGGACAATGCTCCACTTAAGTGGAGCCATCACCTACTCAAGACCCACACGCTTCCGAAGAACAAAGTGAAGGCCCTCAACCTCGTGAACAAGACCAAGGGCAAGATCAATCTCAAGATCGTGGTGAACCTCCAAATGATGCCCAAGGTCAAGTTCTTCCCCTCGAGAAAGCTCAAGATCAAGAACAAGCTCAAGACGATGCTCAAGATAATCAAGTTAACCCTCCTCCTTCCACATCCGAGGAGGAATTAGAGCGTCGTGCCGCGAAGATTGCTTCCAAACTCACCACCAAAGGCCATCTCATGGAGAATGTGGTTGGAAGCCTAATAAAGGGGGTAAGCACTCGTAGACAATTAGCAAACTATTGTGAACATCACGCGTTTGTCTCTTATGTTGAACCCCAAAAGGTCTATGAGGCGCTCGAAGACTCGGATTGTCTCAATGCCATGCATTAAGAACTCAACAACTTCGAGTACAAAAAGGTGTGGATATTGGTGCCAAGGCCATCGGGGAACCACAACGTCATTGGAACGAAGTGGATTTTCAAGAACAAGCAAGATGCTCATGGGAACATCATTCGCAACAAGGCAAGATTGGTAGCACAAGGCTACTCCCAAGTCGAGGGTATCGACTACGGTGAAACCTTTGCTCCCGTTGCTCCCCTTGAATCCATTCGTTTGTTGATTGCTTATGCTTCCCATCACAACTTTAAGTTGCAACAAATGGATGTGAAAAGTGCTTTTCTTAATGGTCCTATTAATGAGTTGGTCTATGTCAAGCAACCCCCCGGGTTCGAGGACCCCTACTTCCCGGATCATGTGTATCAACTCGATAAGGCACTCTATGGCCTTAAACAAGCCCCACGTGCGTGGTATGACCACCTTACCGAGTTGTTACAAGATCGTGGATTTGAGGTGGGGCAAATCGATCCCACTCTTTTTACTAAGAAGGTCAAAGGGGAGTTGTTTGTATGCCAACTATATGTTGATGATATTATCTTTGGTTCCCCTAACAAAGCTTTCAATGAGGAATTTGCCGCTCTCATGACCTCCAAGTTCAAGATGTCTTCGATGGGAGAGTTGAAGTTCTTCCTTGGTTTTGATATCAAACAAAGAAGAGAAGGAACCTTCATCAACCAAGCCAAATATACTCAAGACATGCTAAAAAGATTCAAGCTAAGTGATGTCAAGCCGGCTTCTACTCCAATGCCTACCAAGTGCCAACTTGACATTGATCCCAATGGTAAAGCGGTGGATCAAAAGGTATATCGCTCCATGATTGGCTCCTTGCTTTACCTTTGTGCATCTAGACCGGATATCATGTTGAGTGTGGGAATGTGTGCACGGTTTCAAGCCGCACCGAAGGAAAGTCACTATGTGGCGGTCAAGCGAATCTTTCGATATTTGGCTCATACCCCAAACTTTGGCTTATGGTACCCAAGAGGGGCAAACTTCAAGCTTGAAGGATATACGGATTCCGATTGGGCGGGAGACAAAGTGGATAGGAAGTCCACCTCCGGAGGGTGCCAATTTCTTGGTTGCTCTTTGGTGAGTTGGTCTTCCAAGAAGCAAAGTTGTGTGTCTCTCTCGTCCACCGAAGCGGAATATGTGGCGGCCGGTAGTAGTTGTGCACAACTCTTATGGATGAGGCAAAATTTAAAGGAGCATGGTGTCATTTGTGACAAAGTGCCTCTTTGGTGTGATAATGAAAGTGCCATCAAGATTTCTCTCAACCCGGTGCAACACTTCAAGACGAAGCATATTGAGATTCGGTATCACTTCATCCGGGATCACATTAGGCGAGGGGAGATCGAGCTCAAGTATGTCAACACTCATGATAACCTTGCAGATATCTTCACGAAGCCCTTGGATGAAGCAAGATTTCGCGAGTTAAGGCATGAGCTAAATATCATTGATTCGAGCAATGTGACTTGAACCCTTGCACCCCCACCACACTCAACTTATTGTCTAGTTTAGGTGTAGGCATGGACATGGGAGGGGGTGTTGTTCTCTCAATGAACTCTCCCTCCCTCCATCATGCATAAATAGATCAACTCTTTCACATTAGCCATTTTTGATGGTACTTGTGCTTCAAAGACGAGTTTTGGTCATGGGCCCAAGGATAATTCTTCGCGGTGCCATACGAACTAACTCAAACATAGGTGGCTCTGGCCACCGCCCTCTCCTTTTGAGAGGTTGTGTCGCATGGTGGTTTCTAGTTGTCTTTCTTCCTTTGGGTTGCGTGTGTTCTTGTGGTGTCCTTTGTGCTAAAAGTTTCCTTGCAAAGACCTTCGTCTTTTGTTGAAACCTGTGTTTTCTTGAGCTCACGGTACTACCGTAGCTTGCTATGGTACTACCGCGTGAGGGGAGCACGGTACTACCGCCCCCCACGCGGCAGTAATTTTTTACTGCCGCCTGGGTGAGCGGTACTACCGCTTCAGTGCGGTACTTCCGCCGAAGCGGTACTACCGCGATGACATGCGGTACTACCACGACGTCTAAGACGCGTGGGGATAAGGACGGGCAGGGGGAGTTCTAACTCCCCCATACCCATTCGCTAGTTCCTCCACATCGTTTTTCTCTCCATCTCCCAAGCTCAAGAACGGGGCTGGCGTTCGTCGCCGGATCTCCGCCTCCGGCTTCCCTCCCGTGATTCCGTCCGGTGGGATCGTTCTCCACCACGTGCTCTTGCTATGGACCAAGATCTTTCCCCAACTCCTTCTCGTTTTTGTTGTGTTCTTTGCCTCTAGGTTTTTGGGGGAGACTTGTGTGTTCTAAAGATTCTTAGGCTAAATCTATGCAAGAGTAGGATGAAGGAGAGTAGCTTTGCATCGGAATTATACTTGTATTTTTGTCCTATGCTAGATTTGATCACCGTAGCACCGCCGTGGTTTCGCGGTTCTTTTCAGATTTGAACTGTCGTTTGGATCTGACGTGGTGCGGTACTACCACCCGTCTGGCGCGGTACTACCGCACTCGCTGCGGCACTAAGGTTTTACTACCGCTCCCACCACGGTACTACCGTGACCTTGCACGGTACTACCGCGACTTGGAGCGGTACTAAAATTTTAGTACTGCAGGCTCTGGCAGTACTACCGTGGATCACATCTATCTCATGGCAAATTTCACGTATACTTTCTATGTGTTTCTTGTGCTTTGCCGTGGTCTTTGCATTGATCCTTTTTGCGTTTCGTGGGTGTTTTGCGTTTGTGTCTCAGGTGGTGGCTCCCACCATTCCAATCCCAGTCGTGACACGGGCTCCAAGCGTCTACGCAATCCAGGTGAAGCACCAGAGGGCTCCACTGCCCCCAAGCGACATGTCAAGACATCAGCTAGCAAGCACAAGGAACCCGCTAAAGGCATGGACGAGATACCCCAATCTGAGTTTGTCCGTCTCAGGCAGCTCAACCCGTATGTGAACCCTCGTGCTAATATCAAAGGTTGTGAGCTGTTTTGGAACAAGCAACAGACTCTCACTTATCTGGATGTCATCAAGAACAAGCAGAATACCTATGTGGATGTCAAATGGATAGAAATGCATCACCTGAGGAAGGAAAAGCATCGTGAGTACTTTGGAGAAGCTCTGGACGTGGTGGAGCAGTTTGGTATTGAACATGTGATCTCTTTTCACCTTGACTATGACCTTGAGCTCATCTGTCAGTTCTTTGCCTCGGTATACTTTCACCATGATGAGGAGCGGAGGATGACCTGGATGACCAATGGCCGTAAGATGACTGCTACTTGGAAGGAGTTCATGGACCTGCTCCATGTTCCTGATGACGGGCTCAACACTCCCGTGGGTGTTCGCCCCCATGCTAATCCTGAGTCTGCTAACAAGGACAAGCTTCAGCCATACTATGTTGAGAAGGCGCTTCCCAATGGCAAGACGGGGTTGGTGCTCAACTCTTTTCTGGATATCATGTATCGCATCTTCTGCAACTCCTTGTTCCCTCGCATTGGTGACAAGGACAAGGTTCATGCCTATATGGTGGATATGATGCTCATTTGCGAGGTGGCTCGTTTGTCTCAGACTCAGCCGGTTGATGTCTCACACATCATGTGGTGTGAGCTTCGGTTTGCGGTGTTCAACCGCAAGGTGCCTATCTATGGGCCCTATCTGTTTTGGCTGATCTCGAAGACTTGGGAGAAGATGTTCCCTGGTGAGGAGTTCCTTGCTCCAGACTGGATTCGCCATGATCCCATCTGTCTCCGTGTCAAGCCCAACTGGGCCAACACTACTACTCGTGCTGAGGCGTCTGCTGCTAGGGCTGCTGTTGATGAGGAGGATGCTGGCGCCGAGGATGTTGCTGAGGGCCGTGCTGCTAGGCCTTCCCAGAGTTCCTCTATGCCTTCGTGGGCCAAGAAGCTGAAGGACAAGATGAAGACTCTTTTCTGCATGCAAGCCAAGGGGCAGTACAGGACTCACGTGGCATCTAAGGAGAGTCACCGCCGGGACAAGAAGATCTTGCAGCTGTATGGCGAGGACGTGTCTGGTGGTTCTGAGGATCGCATCACTCCAGAGGCCGAGTGGATGGAGAAGCAAGGCTACAGGTGGACTGATTCTGAGGAGGACGTCGAGGAGACCATCCCTGCCGCCGAGGAGTCTGACGAGGAGCGTTGGGATGAGTTCCCTGCTTGAGCCACCCCTTGTGTGTAGGTGTCCTCTTTGCCTTTTTGGCATCTCGATGCCAAAGGGGGAGAGAGAGTAGGGATTTGCGAGTCGGGTGTCGTCGTTCGTGTTCGTTCGTGTTCGGTGTGTTTGCTGCTTTCTCGTTTGAACCTCGTTTCAGTTGCTTTGGGTTGCTTTACTTCATATGGTGTAAGACATATACACTCTATCTATCTTAGCGAGCTTGTGATATATTGTGCTACCTTTGTGCTATGCTCTGCTTAGATGTTAGTTATCATGCCTTTGTCTCTAAAATATAGGGGGAGTGTTGATCCTAGTTTGTGTGCTATGCAGTCCAAAGCATCCATCTAGATTGCACACATCTAGGGGGAGCCCGTCTATATTCTAGAGAGGAGGGGTTTGCCTTTGCTCAATATTATCTCATCTATGTGCAAATCCCGTATTGTCATCAATCCACCAAAAAGGGGGAGATTGTAAGGGCATATTTATCCCTTAGGTGTTTTGGTGATTGATGACAATGCTTTTGCGGACTAATCGTGTGCCTTGAGTTTCTCAGACGCTTCATCACTAGGCACGAGACGATTCGGTGCCCCTCGAAGACTATTGAAGACGATGTTGTTTTACGTTTCTTTTTGGTGGATTTGAGTCATAGGAGAGCCGTACTATTAAGAGGGGGTCCGCGTCAGAAAGGTTTGGGTGGAATCATCACGTACACATTTCTTCATTGTCTCCTCCTTTCCCTTGCACTTTGGAGCATTCCCCGTCTATCCTCTATGTGAGTGTCTGGACTACTGTTGCTGAGCTTGCGGTAGTACTGCTCCCTGGAGCGGTAGTACCGCAGGCACTCGCAGTAGTACCGTGCCCATGCGCGGTAGTACCGCAGGAGCCCACGGTAGTACTGCTCCCTCAGAGTCGTAGTACCGTGGCTCCTAGGCCAAGTACCGCTGCATCACGGTAGTAGGCGCGAATGTAATTTTTTACATCCGCGCCCACACGGTAGTACCGCACGCCGAGGGCGGTAGTACCGCGGGTGCCCACGGTAGTACCTCTCTCCCCGAGCTGTAGTACCATGGTTCCCTGGCCTAGTGTCGTTGCTTCACGGTAATAGGGGCGGATGTAATTTTTTACATCCGCACCCACATGGTAGTACCGCGCCTTGTGGACGGTAGTACCGTGATGGATATTTGCATCGTCTCTTTAACCGCGGAAGTAGGCACGGATGTAATTTTATTCATCCGTGCCATTTCCAGACTTTGCCTTACCTGCCTTGCGGTAGTACTGCGGGTGGGTGCGGTAGTACCGCGCTCGCGGTAGTTCTGCCTATGGTATAGTCTCTGCAGCTGCCGCGGTAGTACCGTGGTCCCCCACGGTAGTACCGTGTGGCCTTGCAGTAGTACCGCGCCCCTGGAGCGGTAGTACCGCATGTCGCAGGCTGGTCTAAGTGGATAACGGTTGGATCTCTTCCTTGACTATAAAAGGGGCGTCTCCTACCTCTAGTTGACTACCTCTTCCACCTCTAAGCTCCATTGTTTCTCCAATCTTCATTTTCGCCTGATCTCTCTCCCTAGACAATCAAACTTGTTGATTTGCTCGGGATTGGGTGACAAGGGCCCGATCTACACTTCCACCAAGAGATATTCGATTCCCCCACTTATCCCTAGCGGATCTTGTTACTCTTGGGTGTTTGAGCACCCTAGACGGTTGAGGTCACCTCGAAGCCATACTCCATTGTGGTGAAGCTTCGTGGTGTTGTTGGAAGCCTCCAAGTGTTGTGGAGATTGCCCCAACCTTGTTTGTAAAGGTTCGGTCGCCGCCTTCAAGGGCACCAATAGTGGAATCACGGCATCTCGCATTGTGTGAGGGCGTGAGGAGAATACGGTGGCCCTAGTGGCTTCTTGGGGAGCATTGTGCCTCCACACCGCTCCAACGGAGACGTACTTCCCCTCAAAAGGAAGGAACTTCGGTAACACATCCTCGTCTCCACCGGCTCCACTCTTGGTTATCTCGCCCCTTTACTTTTGCAAGCTTACTTGTGTTGTCTCCCTTACTTGCTCATGTGCTTGTTGTTGTCGCATCATATAGGTTGTTCACCTAGTTGCATATCTAGACAACCTACTTTGATGCAAGCTTTAATTTGGTAAAGAAAAGCTAAAAATTGTTAGTTGCCTATTCATCCCCCCCCTCTAGTCAAACATATCGATCCTTTCACCGCTGTTGCGTGCACCACTCGACGCGGACGAGCCTCCCCGTCGCGTAGATGCCCTCCACCGGCCATTTGGTCGCCGGAGGAGGAAACCCGAGCGCCTTCGCCGTCCCTGGCCTCGCCGGCAACGAGCTACGGGTCAACTCCGGTGAGTTTGACCCGGGGTTGACCATAGTTTGACCCTCAATGGGTCGCTGGCAAGTGGGCCCAGGCCCCAGCTAATCCTAGTTTAGTTTTTAATTAAGTTTAATTAATTCCACTGACATTTTTAGTTAGTACTAGTTTAACACTAATTGATTTAGATTAGTTAGTTAGTCACTGACGTGTGGACCCCACACGTCAGGTTTGACCTGGACCCGGTATGTTGACCTGCAGATGCCACACCGACGTCATGCTGACGCAGTAAAGCTTTTCTGGAGTTTAAAATAAATCAGAGATGATTTATTTATCTTGTAAAATAGTTAAAACTTCTAAAAATCATAGAAAATCAACCGTAGCTCAGAATGAAATAAGTTATATATGAAAAATGATCAGAAAAATCCAAAGAATCTGTTTATGGCATTATCATGCATGTTTGAACAACTTAAAGCTGCTGTATACAATAATTTGAATTAATGGAATTTGAAATGTCATATGAGTGTGAATTTGAATCTTAGATTCAAACCAACTCCATTTAACTTGCTGCTAGTTGCATTATCTCAAACCACATCATATTGCCATGTAATGATCATGCATCATATTGTGCATTGCATTGATTGTGTTCTTCCTTGTTTGCCGGTGTTTGTCCCCTCTCGATAGATGTGGTTCTGACGATGAGTTCAATGACACCGATGAAGAGCTATACTATCTTCAGAAGTGCCAGGCAGGCAAAAACCCCTTGTTCATTCCGATACAATCCCACTCTCTCGCTTCTGCTCTCTTTTAATGCATTAGGACAACAACGATACAACTGCTACATGCTGCGGTAGTTGAACCCCTTTTCCTCTGCATGACCTGTCATTGCCACAGTAAATAGATGAAACCCACTAGTATGAGTAGGAGTTGTTTGAGCCTTGATGTGCCTACTCATTCATGCTTGTTTGTCATGCCTACTACCGCTTAGAGTTGAGTCAGGTCTGATTCATCGGGGATGAATCGGAGGTGTGTAAACATGTCCTACTATGTGTGTGCAAAGTGTGTGAACACGATTTGGTAAAGGTAGCGGTGAGAGGCCATGTAGGAGTACATGGTGGGTTGTCTCATTGAAGCCGTCCTCAAGAACTGATTCTATGTTTGTGATCCATGAAATAGCTATTACCATGCATTGGGCCCTGAAATATGACCCTCCTCGACTTCTTAACCACCCTCGTCCTTTGTCCAGGAGTTGCAAGTAGTTTCTGGTGTTTGTAGTATGCTGGAGGCCGTGCACAGCGCTGAACTGAGGGGTGGGCTATGATGCGGTAGGCACGTGGCACAGTGTACCGGGCGCCCGTTTGGTGTCTCGGGAACCCTGCACACATCGTTCGGGGCCGTATGTGGAAACTTCGGCCGGACTCCCTGTGGATGGAACCTGAATAGGCGATAAACCTGGACTAGAGACTTGAGTGTTTAGGTAGGTCGTGGTCTACACCCACGTCGGCTTTCGCTTGAAGTCTGCCGAGCACATGTCGTGTGCAGACGCTAAGTGGTGGAAACATGTATGAAGAAGTACACCCCTGCAGGGTTAACATCATCTATTCAAATAGCCGTGTCCGCGGTAAAGGACTTCTGGGTTGCCTATAACAGTTCATAGACAAGTGAAAGTGGATACTCTAAAATACGCAAGATAAGCGTGAGTGCTATGGATGGCGTTCTCGTAGGGAGACCGGAGTGGATCCATAGTGGTGTATTGATATGGTGAATATGTAGACTCGTGTGCGCCACCTCAAAAGAGTTACTTGCAGTCGTAGATCAAGATAGCCACCGAGTCAAAGTTGGCTTGCTGCAGTTAAACCCCACCATCCCTTGTTGATAATGATGCATATGTAGATAGTTCTGATGTAAGTCTTGCTGGGTACATTTGTACTCATGTTTGCCTATTTTATATTTTGCAGAGAGACTTCAGTCTCACTAGTAGTTCCACGTGGACTTCGATGTTTAGCTTGTTACCTCAGCTATGATCTTGTGCCCTCGGCAGGGTCTGGTAGATAGTCAGGCTTCTCAGCCTTTTTCATTTGTAGATGTTTGTACTCATACATGTTAAGCTTCCGCTTGTGCTTTGACTTGTATGCTCTGAATGTTGGGTCATGAGACCCATGTTTGTAATATCTCGCTCCTCGGAGCCTATTGAATAAAATACTTGAGTTGTAGAGTCATGTTGTGATGCCATGTTGTATTTGCACATATCGAGCATATTGTGTGTATGTTATTAAAATGCTTGGTATGTGTGGGATCTGACTATCTAGTTGTTTATCCTTGGTAGCCTCTCTTACCGGGAAAGGTCTCCTAGTGCTTCCACTGAGCCTTGGTAGCTTGCTACTGCTACGGAACACTTAGGCTGGCCGGCATGTGTCCTTCTTCATTCCTGTGTCTGTCCCTTCGAGGAAATGTCACGCGGTGTCTACCGGAGTCCTGCTAGCCCAGTTGCTACAGCCTGGATTCACTCGCTGATGACCGACACGTTCGTTGCTGGGTCATGTATAGCATGTCCCTGTAAGTTAGTGCCACTTTGGGTTCACGACTAGCCATGTCAGCCCGGGCTCCTTGTCATATGGATGCTAGCGACACTATCATATACGTGTGCCAAAAGGCGCAAACGGTCCCGGGCAAGGTAAGGTGACACCCGTGGGAATACCGTGCGTGAGGCCGCAAAGTGATATGAGGTGTTACATGCTAGATCGGTGTGGCTTTGAGTCGGGGTCCTGACACAAACCTGGACAGCAAATAGGAAAGTGAGCTTGTAGATTTCCTCCGTGAGAATCGGGATATCTTTGCATGGTCCCCCAAGGACATGCCGGGTGTCCCGACGGATTTCGCGGAGCACAAGCTACATGTCCGATCAGATGCAAAACCAGTCAAGCAGTCCCTCTACCGACTGTCGGAGGAGAAGAGAAGAATTGTTGGTGAAGAGATAGCCCAGCTTCTGGCAGCTGGCTTCATTATGGATGTGTTCTTTCCAGAATGGCTTGTGTCGGTGTCAAAACCGGCGGATCTCGGGTAGGGGGTCCCGATCTGTGCGTCAAGGCTGATGGTAACAAGAAGTAAGGGACACAGATGTTTACCCAGGTTCGGGCCCTCTTGATGGAGGTAAAACCCTACTTCCTGCTTGATTAATATTGATGATATGGGTAGTACAAGTGTAGATCTACCATGAGATCATAGAGGCTAAACCCTAGGAGCTAGCCTATGATGGTATGATTGTAATTGTGATCGGCCTTCTAAGGACCAACCTCTCCAGTTTATATAGACACCGGAGAGGGCTAGGGTTTACATGGAGTCGGTTAGAAGGAAGGAAATATAATATCCGGAACGCCAAGCTTGCCTTCCACGCCAAGGAAAGTCCCATCCGGACACGAGCCGAAGTCTTGAGTCTTGTATCTTCACGCTTCAATAGTCCGAACGTTGTACACAGTCCGGCTGTCTGGATACCCCCTTATCCAGGACTCCCTCAGCTTGCCAACCCGGTCCTTGTGCTGAAGAAGAACAAGAAGTGGCGCATGTGTATAGACTACACCAGCCTCAACAAAGCTTGCCCCAAAGATCCGTTTGCTTTGCCCGGATTGCCCAAGTGATAGACTCCACAGCCAGATGCGAGCTACTGAGTTTCTTGGATGCCTACTCAGGTTATCATCAGATCAAGTTGGATCCGACTGACCGCCTGAAGACCGCCTTCATCACACCATTCGGAGCTTTCTGTTACCTGACTATGACATTCGGCTTGAGAAATGCCGGTGCCACTTTTCAGCATTGCATGCAGAAATGCCTCCTGAAGCAACTCGGTAGAAATACCAACGTCTATGTAGACGATATTGTGGTGAAGACGGAGAAGTGTGGCACCCTGCTGGAAGATCTCAAAGAAACATTTGACAACTTGCGCTGATTTCAGATCAAGCTCAACCCTGAGAAATGCGTGTTCAGAGTGCCAGCCGGCCAGCTCTTAGGCTTCCTGGTTTCTGAACGCGGCATTGACTGCAACCCAGTGAAGATCAAGGCCATAGAAAGGATGGAGATTCCCACCCGGCTTCGGGATGTCCGAGAGTCGACCGCGTGCCTGGCTTCCCTTAACTGCTTCATCAGTCGGCTGGGAGAGAAGGCACTCCCCTTGTATAAGCTCATGAGAAAATCCACTCATTTCGAGTGGAACGACCAGGCAGGATGAAGCCTTTTGCAAGTTAAAAAAGATGTTGACCACGCCGCCTGCCCTGGCGGCACCGACTGAAAAAGAGCACATGCTCCTTTACATTGCTGCAACCAGCCAGGTGGTCAGCATCACCATCGTGGTTCAGCGCCCAGAAGAAGGCCAAGCTCAGCTGTTCCAAAGGCCGGTGTATTATTTAAGCGAAGTACTGTCAACCTCAAAACAGAATTACCCCCACTACCAGAAGATGTGCTACGGCGTGTACTTTGCCTCCAAGAAGCTCAAGTCCTACTTTCAAGAGCACCCCATCACGGTCGTTTGCACTGCCCAGCTGGCCGAGATCATAGGCGGCCGGGATGCATCCAGCCGGGTGGCCAAGTGGGATATTGCGCTGGCTCCTTACACCATCTTCTACCAACCACGCACCGCCATCAAGTCCCAAGTGTTGGCTGACTTTCTTGTCGACTGGGCCGAGACCCAGTACTTGCCGTTAGCACCCGACTCCACCCATTGGCGGATGCACTTTGATGGGTCCAAGTTGCACGCCGGCTTGGGAGCTGGCATCGTCCTCACCTCTCCCAAGGGCGACAAGCTCAGATACACGTTGCAAATCCATTTTGCCGCCTCCAACAACGTGGCCGAGTACGAGGTGCTCATACATGGGCTCTGGCTGGCCAAAGAACTTGGCATCCGCCGGATCCTATGCCATGGCGACTCGGACTTGGTGATCCAGCAACATCCGGTGACTTGGACGCCAAGGACACAAACATGGCGAGCTACCGTTTCCTCGTCTAGCAGATACTTTGAAGGGCGCAAGTTCCTCCACATGCCACGGGCAGACAACGAGCAAGCAGATGCCCTGGCACGAATCGGCTCCACCCGGCAAGCTATACCAACCGACATCTCCCTCCAGCGCCTCCTCAAGTCGTCTGTCAAGCCATCTCCAGAATCAGACTCCATCTTCATGCCGCCTGATCCCGATGTAGTTGGATCCGACTTGGGGAACCCAGCAGGCAGCTTGGGGACTCCGGCAGGCGGCTCGGGGACTGCTGTAGTCGCACCCGACTCAGGGACTTCAGAGCCCGGCCCAGGGACTGTAGCAGTCGGCCCGGGGACTACGACGACACAGCAGGCGGTGGCCGACTCCAACTCTTCACCACCCAACCCTCCCGCCCTGGTCGCAGTAGCCATGCTGGCAATAGAAGAAGTCGCAGCTCCATCATGGGCCCAGCCCATCCTCAACTTTCTGGTAAATAGAGAGGTGCCGACTGACGAGATCTTGGCAAGACAAGTCAACGCCAAGCCGGAGCATACACAATAGTGAACAAAGAACTCGTTAGGCGCAGTGTCACTAGAGTCTTCCAGCGCTGCGTCGAGCCAGAGAAGGGCATTGCAATCCTCAAACATATCCACCAAGGCGAGTGTGGCCACCACGCGGCCTCAAGATCACTCGTCGCCAAAGCTTTTCACCATGGCTTCTTCTGGCCAACTGCTTTGGAAGACACCAAAGAGTTGGTCAAACACTTCAAAGGGTGCCATGTTTTCAGCTCCAAGAACCATTTGCCGACTTCTGCCCTCAAAATCATCCCCCTCATATGGCCCTTTGCCGTTTGGGGGATGGACATGGTAGGCCCACTCAAGACGGCACGCGGCGGCATGACACATCTGCTTGTTGCTATGGACAAGTTCACCAAGTGGATTGAAGCGAAGCCAATCAAGAAGCTGAGTGGGCCGACTGCTGTGACATTCATCGCAGACATCACCACCCGGTACGGCTTACCACACAGCATCATCATCGATAATGGCACGAATTTTGCCAAAGGAGCATTGGCACGTTTCTGTGCAACACAGGGCATCCGACTGGACCTAGCGTCCGTTGCCCACCCGCAGTCAAACGGACAAGTCAAGCGAGCAAACGGCCTCATCTTGTCCAGCATCAAGCCCTGACTGGTCGTACCTCTGGAGGGTTCGGCCGGCTACTAGCTCGAGGAGCTGTCGGCCGTCCTCTGGAGCTTGCGTACCACCCCGAACAAGTCAACCGGCTTCACTCCTTTCTTCCTTGTATATGGTGTCGAGGCTGTCATCCCAACTGACATCGAGTATGACTTACCTCGAGTCACCATGTACATGGAGGCGGAGGCTAAGGAAGCACGAGAAGACGGCATTGACCTACTTGAAGAGGGTCGGCTGTTAGCGCTCAGCCGGTCCGCCATCTACCAGCAGGGTTTGCGCCGTTACCACAACCAGAAGGTCAAAACAAGATCCTGCCAAGAGGGCAATCTTGTGCTCCGGCTGATCCAGCGAACAGTCGGCCAGCACAAGCTCTCGGCCCTTGGGAAGGCCCCTTCGTCATCAGCAAGGCCTTGGGCAACGACTCCTACTACCTGATCGACGCACAAAATCCCAAGGCACGCAAGAGAGACGATTCCGGCAAGGAGTCGGAACGACCATGGAACGCCAATCTCCTCCGAAGATTTTACAGTTAAATGCAGTATGTATCATGCTATCTTTTGTATTAAGTACAAGTCATCGAG
Source organism: Triticum aestivum (assembly GCF_018294505.1). Classification (NCBI taxonomy): domain Eukaryota; kingdom Viridiplantae; phylum Streptophyta; class Magnoliopsida; order Poales; family Poaceae; genus Triticum; species Triticum aestivum. The sequence goes on along the minus strand of NC_057813.1, from coordinate 426,563,465 downwards.
CTCCCCGAGGAGAACTCGGGGACTACCCTCTTTTATCTATATGATGAGTATCATGCCTATGAATGTGTTATTACATTCGTTTTTCTGTCCGGCACCGGGTTCGACCAGTCGGCCCAGGGACTCGCCGCCTTGAATTATGCTAAGTTCCGCTTGCAGTCAGACAAGTAGTGTGCCGGCAACTAAGCCCTCTCTTGCAAAAATTCGCAGCTCGCAGAGTCGACTGTTCGACTGGCAAGAGCTAAAGGCAGGAAAAGATGACCACATGAAAATCGGCTAAGGACCAACGGGCTTACATAAACACAAGTCGGCTCCCCACCCTGCCAACCGACTGTTAAGCAGCCGGCTGGCCGGCTTCCCACTCACCTTGCTACAATCTAAGAAAGCTAAAGTACTTGCCCTCCCACATGGCTAGGTGCTTTCCCAGCCACAGACTGCAGAGCAGATTCCCGGCTGGGAATGCGGCGACCAAGGGAGGGCGGCAAAGGAAACACCCGAAAAAGATGAAAATCAAGCATAGTCGGAAGTCGAAGGGACATAAGATTATATTTACACAAAAAGGACTTCAAAGGGCCAGCATCCAACTTAGTCTGAATACACCCCTAGTGGGTGGAACTGCATGAATTTAACGAACATTGTTCAAGAAGTAAACAAACAGGAAAGCAAAGATAAAGACGGCAGATCAGGCCAAGGGTGCAACGGGCGAGTTGGGCAGGTCTGTGAAGGCGGCAGTGCTGGCTGGAGGAGTGGCCGGCTGGCGAGTCTTGGCTTGATCATCACCAGTGGCGGGCGGCGTGCTCACGCGTGCCTCGTTGCTGGAGGCACGGTCAAGTTGAGGTTGATCGGCTGCTCCACCATCTGGCGCAACATCTCCACCATCCTCGTCCTCCTCTTCCTCGCCCTTGTTGCTGGAGTCAATCTCCTCCGCCGAGTCTTCACCATCTGCGGGTTCAGCCCGAATCACTCCTCCGGCAAAGCAACGCCGTTGTCATTCACTTCGGGGACAAAGGCGCTGGTGTCGGTGTTGATGGTCGGCCGCACCGGCTCCAGCTCCTCATTGGCCTCCTGCCTCCACGTGGCCAGCTAGGCCAAGTTCAGCCCAGGATACCAGGATCGGACGAACTCAAGCGCCCGCCTGGCGCCTGCCCGAGCTGCAGAAGCCTTCCAGGCCTCGAAGCGACCAACTGCCACCTCCAACCAGTCGGCAGTTCGACTAGGGGTGCGGGGAATCACTTCACCGGGCCAGAGGGCGGACAGCACTTAGGCTCCAGTGCGCTGAAGGCGGCGAAGCATGCAATGAGCCGGGTGGAGATGGGCTGGCCAGGAGCTGCTCCTCGAGCGTCCGGCAAGCATCCGGTGCAGACTGGGGAGAAGGCGGCAATAAATGGACGAAGAGGAAGGCAGCTTACTGTCAACCAGGTCTTCGATCTGGCCATAGCCCTCGGTCAGCGCCTTCCTTGACTCGGCCCAGTTTGCCGCCTTGGTCTCGTACTCGGCTTGGAGGGTCACCTCGCTGTCCTTCACCGCCTTCAGGGCCGCCTTGTGGCTCTCCCCATGGTCGGCCAACTTCTTGGCTAGGCGGCCGCGCTCCTGAACCAAGGCGTTGCACTCAACCTCCTTGGCACGCAGGGTGGTCTGGGCCTCGCCCAGTTGTTGTCACAGGTCGGTGTTGGCCTCGGCAGAAACGGCAAAGACGAAAAAAGCTATAAGAATGAAGTCGCCAGGAAAGATCCGGCCCGACTGCTCAGCAGTCGGCCCGAATCTCGGGGACTACACCCAGTGGGTGCGCTGACGCACCCGCACGAGATACAGAGGGTGGAGCACTTACTCCGACTCTCTGACAAGTTGGCAGTCTTCTGAGTCAGCTCCCGGGTGTGGGAGTTGAAGGCGGCTGCACGGAGGTTGTGATAGTCCTGCAAAAAGGGATGAGCAAACAAACAAAAACAAGTTAGCACCCGAAGCCTCCTAAGAAGCTCCAAGCCGCCTACTCAGCAGCCGACTCGGAACTCGGGGACTACACCCAATGGGTGTGCTGACGCGCCCCCATGGAAGAATCCAAGAGCAAGAAGCAAAAAAGCGAGAAGCTTACCCGAATGGCTGACCGCGTCGCCAGGAACTCTTGGTTGTACTGCTTTAGCACGGCAGCCTGGGACTGAAGCCGGTTCCGGACATCTTGCACCGCCGCATTCAGCATGGTCATTCGCCACCCGGCGTCCACCCCGGCGAGCTGACACTCGCCATCTCCAGATCCTGGGCTGATGAGCTCGAGCCCGCGCCCTTTTGTGGGTTCGGCGCCAAGGTTGCCTTCCCCGCACGCTGTCGCACCGAGGGCTGGACCACAAGGTCCGCCCTCACAGCCGGCTCACCTCCAGCCGGCGGCACACGCGGCGCGCTGGGCTGGCTGCCTTGGCCCGCCCCAATTGGCGCTGTCGGGACCGCCTCCTTCTCCGAGCCGACGACGTCGCCCTCCTCCCTCTCCATCACTGGCTGGTCGCCGCCGGCTCCCTCAGACGGCACCACCGGGATCGCTGGAGGGGGATCACGAGCTGCGGAGGCTGGTTACGCAAAGCCTCTTGCACCTGCACCGCAGCCGCGGCATCCGCCTGGGCCTTGGCCTCCGCGTCGGCCTGCGCCCTCGCCGTCTCCTCCGCCACCTCCTGCGCCGCCTTGGCGGCAGCCGCCTTCTACTGCTCCGCCTCCCACTCCTCACGCGCCTCCGCGTGTTCTGCTCCGTCGCCGCTTGAAGCTCGGCGCGAGGGTCCATGCGGTGGGAGCTGGTGGAGCCGCTTGCCGCTCCAACCACGGAGGCGGCAGCGGTCTGCTCAAGAGAGAGTAGAGCCATGTTTCCAAGGCAAAGGCCAAGAAAATCAAAAGAAAATAACAAAAGGAAAGAAAGAACACATGAGGGAGTTGGCACTTACCGAAAAACCGTCTGTGGCTGCTTCACCTCCTTGCGGTAGCGGGTGGCCTTCGCGGCCGCTTCCTCCCGCTTGGTCGCCGCACCCGAGCCCTTGGGCTTATTTGGCCGACTGCCGAACAGGTTCGACGTCGCCCGACGCTTCGGCATGCCGCCTCGGGCGGTCGGCGCGGCGGCTGAGCTCCCGGATGGCTGGTCGGACAATGGCTAGCGGCGCGGGGCGATTTTCCCCTCATCATCATCCGGCCAATCTCCGAGGCCGGCTCCGAGCCCAGAGCCGCCTGCTTCGCCGCCTCCTCCCATGGTGTCGTCGTCCAAGGCGGCAGCCCCCAAGTCGGGGTCGTCCACGTCGCTCTCCGTCCAGTCGGGGAGATATTCGCGCTCCGGCCCCACGGCGCCGGCAGCCGACTGGAGGAGGGGGCTCTGTTGAGAAGGCCGATTGGTCAAGTCGGCCAAGAAGAACTCGGCAACAGAGGAAAAGAGAAGAAAAGTAAACTCACCATAGGAGGAGGGTTGGCGCACAAGTACGGCTCCTTGCTGAACTACCACTCCTCCGTGAGCTTGCAGTTGGCAAGGTAGTTCACCATATGAGCTACCTCGTCGTGAGGCATCTCCTTGGTGCACAGCCGGCTGGGGTCGAGGTGCCCACTCATCTGACAGATCAGGTGAGGCCGGCCCTGGAGCGGAAGCACCCGGCGCGCCACGAAGGCGGCGAGCAAGCCGGGCCCACTCAGGCCCTCCGACCTGATCAACACCTAAAGCCTCGTGACGGCAACGGCTCCAGCAGGCGACAGCGACCCGACCCGATAGGACCATCTGGGCCGCTTCCCAGTCGGCGGGCTGGCTACATAAGCCGGCAGGTTGACCCAGTCACCCTCCGGGAAGATGCTCTTCACATAGAAGTAGGACTGTTGCCACATCTTCACCGACTGGATCAGCACGATAGGCGGGAAGGGGTTGTCGGCCGCCGGCCGTCGCACCGCGACGAAGGCGCCGCACTGATCTGGCACGCTCTTGACGATGGTGCCGAGCTTGGAGTAGAAGAACTCCCCCCAGAGCTCGATGGTGGGGAGGACGACGAGAAAGTCTTCGCACAAAGTGATGAAGGCGGACAGCAGCACCACCGGGTTCGGGGTGAGCTGGTGCGGCTGGAGGTTGTAGAACTCGAGGAAGGAACGGAGAAAACCGCTAGCCGGAAGGCCGAATCCGCGCAGGCAGTGCGAGCGGAAGATGACTCGCTCGCCCTCCTCCGGCACCGGCGAGATCTCCCGCTCCGGCGCAAGGCGTACCTTCACATAGTCCTTGTCGGGCAGCCGCCGCGTCTTGCGGAGGAAGTCGATGTGGTCCTCGTGTACATTGGAGCAATCCCAAGCCCCGGCGCGCGCCATGGCGGCGAGAGCTCGACAGAGAAGGCGCGGCGACGGTAGAAACGAGCCCTCGGAATGGCTAAACTGCGGTGCTGCGAGGTTGCCGGAGAAGCAGAACGGCAGCAGCGGCGGCGAGAAGACGATGGAAGAAGAGAATGGAGGAGTGCGAGGTGAGCGCGCGTGCGCCTGCCGCTCCCCCTCCTCCCCTACTTATAGGCACGGTGCGACGAAGACGAGGGGGCGGGACGTGGGGGGCGTGGGATTAACTGCGCCCACTCCCCCACGACCCACGATTATTGCGCCTTAAAAACGCGCGGCAACTGCCGCTGGAAGGGAAACTGTCCTCCTCTGGCACAGAGGATCCGCATGTGGGTCGAGGCACGGTGGTGGCAGGCCCAGGCCTGCAGCGACGTCTCGTCAGGCGCGTGGGCTGGCAGGCTGAACCAGCTGAAGGGTGCAACATGGCACGCGGACGGCAGGCGGCCGGCCCGCCGCCAGACGCATGCGCCAGCTGTTTCCTGCCTTCTGGCTCCAAATATTTCCAGACGGTGCATCAGATCAAGGCCGACTCCTAGCTGCCGGCTGTTCAAAATAGGAAGCTGCCCTGGCTTCTCGTCCCCCTTTCAGCCGTGAAGCCCGGCCAACTTCGGGGACTACTGTTGGAGTAAATGACCACGGGTAGCCTAACCAGCTCCCCTTGGATCTTCAAAAAATATCGGGCCAACTGCGCCCTCCAACGTCCAAGATGCAGGGCCGCCTTCTCCTGGCCGGCTGTCCAATCGGCCGGCTGCCTGAAGGCGGCAAGGCTCTGCAAGCCCTCTCAACAAAGGCCGACTCCTAGCAGCCGGCCATCAGAGGGCCGGCTCCTAGCAGCCGGCCCAGCTCATACCCTCTAAGTTTGCACCCACATAATGGCGATGAGACGGGGCGTGGCTACAGTGAAGCCTGCCACCCATGAATCCCAGAGCAAGTGTGGCCAAAATGCGCCATACTCGGCGACCACTCCCCGTTCGGCGCGGCACTATTGCCATGTTGACCATGACATCACCCACGACATGCCGTCAGTACGGCCCACAGACGGTGGGCCCCTCCGACCAGAGAGATACCAGAAGGCAGCCAAGCTCCACCAGTCGGCCCAGGGGGAAGACGGCTCCCGACAGCTGGCCCACTCCCGCCCTAGAAGTTTGCGCACCATTAAGCAGATAAGACGGGGTAAGGCTACAGTGAAAGCCCGCCAGGCGGCGGCACTGTAGCCATGCTTACTCCAACAAAGCCATCGCCACCAAGCGTAAGGCTACAGTAACCAGCAGTCGACAAGACCCCCGCACAGTGGGCCCATCCTGTGGGCCAAGAGGTCGGCAGCCGGCGGGGCCCACTAGTCGGCGGGCCCCAGCGGTCAGCGGAGAAGCCGGCGATCACAGACACTGATGGCCTAGACCCATGTCCAGCCAGATTACCATTGTACCCCTAGGGGGTAGACCTATATAAACCCACCAGGGCACCCATGCAAAGGGTTGATCTCTTAGAGTTTTAGACACCACATAGAGAGAAGAGGAGAGCTAGCCTTGCCCTTCTTCTTCCTCTAGCCGAACAGCTCAAGGAGCCTCTTGTAGCCATTTGTGTTGATCTAGTGATCATGTGGAGACCCCACAAAGCAGGACTAGGGGTGTTATCTCCACGGAGAGCCCCGAACCTGGGTAAGATTCGCCGGCGTGCATGTCTTCGCCTTATCTCGTTTCCAGGCACCGGCGATGTCTTACTGGCTCCCACAATGATAAGCCACCCGTTGGCATATGTCACACCTACCACCCGATAGAGTGTGCCTCAGAATGGTATTGATTGTAGGCAGGCCTAACAATAAGTGCTTCACTGAGCCAAACTTGTGAGTTTCCAGGTCTGCATCAGGAATTTCCTTGTACATAATTGCCATTGAGTTATGGTCTTTCTTCTTCTTGACATACACATCCAAGTCATCCTCATGAGCTTCTGGGGCATTTATCAATTTGGCCCATTCATCAACAGTGGATTGGTACCTGGTACCTTCTGACATCCATACAATTCTGCCATCAGGATAAAAGTGAGCAGTGGAGTAAAATTGCATGATCAGCTCATCATTCCACTTAGTGAGCTTTTGGCCAACAAACTTGTCCACTTCACAAGCCTTGAAGCTGTCATAGACACCTGGGAAGTGATCTTTATTTTCTCTAATGTATGTCCAGTCAACCCATCTCATGTCACATACTATGGGCTTCTTATCAAGCAAAATAGTCTCATAGAAATCTTGTTGTTCCTTAGTGTGGAACCTATAATCCACAGTAGTTCTCCTCCTTATAGCATATGGGTCATTCTTCCTCCAAATTCTCAGACCTGCATCGTTCCTGATCCTCATGTCCTCTGCCACAGGATGTGTATCATTTTGGTCTGGAATCTTTGGCTTGAGCTTCCTTAGCACTTGGGCTTCACCTTCTTCTTCTTCAACTTCAGGCACTGGGGCCTTGTTCTTCTCCTCAGCAGGAACGTTTCTTATAATCCTCTTGGGAGCAGTCTTGGTGGCTGGAGCAGCAACTTTGGGAGCAGGTTTGGGCTTAGTAGCAGCCCCTGACTTAGTTGCATCTCCCATTAGCTTTTGTGCCTTAGGTGCTGGAGCAACATCCTCTTCCTCTTCAAAATCTCTCATCATAGAGGGCTTTCCAATGATCCTGGTAGTGGTCTTCTTGACCCTCTCTTTCCTCTTCTTCCCTTCTGGAACAGTCTCTTTGGGTTCAGATCCCAAAGTTTCCTAAGTGGAGGCTCTGGACATAGACATAGGAACTCTCTTTGCTAGTGCCTTTCTGTTCATGCCTGGCTTAGTAGATGCAACAGTGCCAAGCTCCTTCTTCACCACTTTCTTCTTTGAAGCGGCCTCATCCTCAGCTGCAACATAATATTCATTCTTTGAATCTGAAGTTCTCTTCTTTCTTGCTCTAGTAGCTGCCTTGGGCAAGTTACTAGGTGTGCTCCTGCTGCTCTCATCATAGCTGCTGGAGGGACTAGTGCCCTCACTCATCTTCTCTTGTTGTTCAGACCTGTTCTGGCTGTCATTCTGGTCAGACATCTTGCAGGCAAACTGTCAGTAGACCCTGCGAATAGGTTATAGATGAGGTAGAGTAGGTGAGCATCACAAAGTACAGAGGTTTTGCAAAACAAATTGAGTCAAAAAACTTAGTTTTAGTTCTCTACAGAAGTCATCTCGGAACTACCAAATTGACAAACCCGGTGATACCGAAGCAACACTTGGAACCTAAACTAGTGAACTCGGTTAGACCGAGTCACAGTTTGGTGGCACCAAGATTGCTAGGGTTTCACAGAATCTTGAACTCGGTCACACCGATTTGCAATTTTCGGTTAGACCGAAAAGCGCATGTGTAATGGCCTAAGCCGAATCGGTGAGACCGATTTCTACATTTCAGTCAGTCTGAGATGAGTTCTGCAGAGAGCTAACCCTAAATTTTTTGAATCAATCTAGACCTAAGGAAGATTTGGCTGGATAGATCAATCTCATTCGTGGCAAGAATCATGGCATTGTCCTTGTGCTAGGAATTGGAGTTAAAATGACAACACAAGGGGTCGAACACGTACCCTAGAACGGTGGGTGTTCTCTACGGCTGCGACGGCGAAGCAGAATCCGTCGACAGTGGCAGAATCCAACGACGAGAGGTCGTTGGCGGCGAGAAGACGATCCTGCGACCCGAGGAGGCAGAGCAGGACACGCGCGGGCTGAGAGGATTTGAAGTAATTTCCAAAATCTCACCCGTGGGTATTTATATCCCGACCCTGTTGGTGTGACCAAGTGGAACAACTCGGTGGCACCGAGATTACAGAATCGCAAGCGGTTGCTGCAACTTGGTGTGACCGAAGTGTTCAAATCGGTTGCACCGAGATGAAAACCTAGATCAACTTACTGAACTCGGTGTGACCAAAATGGATGTCTCGGTCAGACCGAAATGCACAAAGAGGTTTTGGAAGTTTAAGTCTATGACGAATCGGGGACTCCGAGTGCTCCTCACACATAGTGGTTCGAATCTGACTTGATCAAACTTTGTGATGCAGCATGAATAGAGTTTGAGAAGAGAAAAGCATAGATACCTAGAGAAGGTTCTTAGGCATTCTTGTCCATCCACTTGGCAAAAGAAAAAGAAACCAAACAAACAAAACAACAAGTGGACGTCCTCAAATGAGTAAAATATGCAAATAACATGCTCACACAATAAAATGGCAAATAAAATATGTGACAAAGCATGCACAACCAATTCTAGCATCTATCAAACAACTAGCAATAACTAGGTCATCTATATATGAGTATATTGACTTAGGAGTCAAATGAGAACATTTGATCATAGGTCATACTCATCGTTTAAGCGCAAGTGGGGTTACCACTTTTACATAAAGCATTGTTGTGTTCACACCATTAGAGTTGCTTTAGCTCAATTATTTAGAGTAAAGCTCCCCCTAGATGTGAGATCCCCCCTTAAGAGGGATGAACTAACCTTGGGTTTTTTCGATGATGACTTCATGTAAGTGTTGAAGATGTGGATGCTCAATGTTGTTGTAGATCATTTGGAGCAATCCATTGGAGTGAGTTGCACTTTCAATACCTACACGGGTTAGTCCCACAAGGAACAAACAAGGATATCAATAGACATAGAGTGATGCACACACATAAGATGATGTCCATGAAAGCATTAGGTTACCTTATCCCTTGTCTTACCAACAAGAGGGTTTGTGACTCCTCAAACTAGTGCAAGATGTGGAAATAGATTGCACTTGTCCTTGCCAAAATGATATGAGTGAAGAATATTGGCGAAGGCACCCTCAAGAACTCTCTAGTCCTTCTTCTTTGGGATCCACATCATCTTGATGGGAATCCTTGGGGTTGTAGTGGAACTTGATGAAGTAGAACTTGATGTAGTCTTGGGAACCCACCTGACCAAGGCCTTGGGAGCTTCTTCAAATGCATCAATCTCCTCTTGAAGCTTGTCCTTGCCTTTTTGCTTATGGTCTTGTGGTGGAAGATCATCTTGATCTTGTGTCCCTTGGAAAGAAGTAGGATCATACTTCTCTTGTGTAACTCCCCGGATTCGATGCGCCAGGTGTCTGCTAGTTATTCACCGTCATTGCCATGTCATTTGCTTGCGTGTTGCATTTTATCATGTCATCATGTGCATTTCATTTTGCATATGTGTTCGTCTCATGCATCCGAGCATTTTCCCCGTTGTCCGTTTTGCAATCCGGCGCTCCTATGCCCTCCGGCGTTCCCCTTTTGTCTCCTGTTGTGAGCGGGTGTTAAACTTTCTCAGAATGGCCCGAGTCTTGCCAAGCGGCCTTGGTATAGCACCGGTAGACCGCCTGTCAAGTTGCGTGACATTTGGAGGTCATTTGGTACTCCAAGGGTTAACCGGGTAACCGTAAAAGCCTCTTTCTCTTGCAGCCCAACACCCCTTCCAAAGTGGCCCAAAACCCATCTAACTCCCATCCACCCTCTCGGTCGTTCGATCACGATCATGTGGGCGAAAACCGTGCTCCATTTGGACTCTCCTAGCTCCCAGAATCTATATATATGCCCTCTCCCTCGAAATTCGCGGATGAATCCCCCTAACCCTAGCCATTTTCGTCCTTGTGCCGCCGGACACGTCCGCCCGAGCCGGACATGTCCGCTGGCCACGTCGCTGCAGCCAATCGCGGCCTGCCACCTCAGCCAGTGCCGCCGCCCCGGCCAATCCCTCGTCACCACCTCACCCTCTCCCCCCCCCCCACCGCGCGGCCCGTGGGACCCGGATCGGGCCCGCGCGAGCCCGCGCCGCCGCCACTGTCCGCCCGTCCGGCCCGCGCCGGGCCAAGCCGGGCTCGACGGAGCCCCGCGCCTCCGCCTCCCGCTGTCCTCCGCAGTTCGGCCGCGCCGCCGCCACCAGACTTCGCCGGAGCGCCGCACCGCCTTGACCAGCCTCGTCGCCGACTCCCGCGGGCGCCGTCCCGCGCGAGCCCGCGCCCCTCCGCCGCCGCCCGACGTCCGGCCGGCCCCGAATCCGCGTCGCCGCCGCCATCCGCCGCCTCCACGCCGGAGCCCGCGCTGCGCGTCCCCCGCGCCGCGCGTCCCCCGCGCCGGCCGCGGTCGCCGCCGCCTCCACGCCGGATCCCGCGCCGCGCGTCCCCCGCGCCGGCCGCGGTCGCCGCCGCGCCTCCCCGTCCTCGCCCGGACCGGATCCGGCCGGATCCCGGCCTCCTCGAGTGCCTCCGGCCGCCTCCCCTTCTTCTTCTCCGGCGATCCGCCGCCCCGTCTCCGGCGATCTCGAGATCCAGCCCACGAGGTTGACTTTCCCCCCTCTGAAATTTCTCTAAGTCCCCGAATCTGTGTAATTTTCATGCCATGTTCGACCTGCCATATCTCTGTGCATGTAGTTCCGTTTCGTGCGTATAATATGTCAATTTGTTCGTCTCGACGAGTACATCATTTCATTCCATTGCATCATATTCATTTTAGGTCATGTTGATGCCTGAATCATCGTTGCAAGAGTGCTTCATGATGTTTTCTGCTGTCAGTTAACAGAACGAGCTCTTTTGTCATTTTTGTCATGATTGATGTGTGCATCCTATGAGGTTGATGTCTACATGTGTTTTGAACTATGTCATGACATCTTTACAGGGGTGCTTACCATGTATATTTGTGATCAATGTGGTGACTAGCACAAGCATGCAAACTAGGCATCATGATGTTGCTGATTTTAATCTCTGTTCTGCTGTTATTTTGATACCATGTAAACTTGATGCTACAGAGAGATCCATGCATATTTTGAGATACTTAAGTAAGGGTGTTTTGAACATATGGTTATTGTCTATCTATTCATGCCTCTGGTTGCAATTATGTAGTAGTCTAGCATGTCATTTTCGTGCTCTACTTTTGCTTCAAAATGTTTCCTGGCAGATTGTCTACATGTTATTCAATTTTGCCAAGGTTGTCGTAGTTGATCCTTGCATGCTATGAACTTGTTCTTGTCTTGGTTTGTTTCACAAACATGCCTTCTTGCTGATGCTATGCTTATTTTGTCATGCAATGACTTTCGGTGAGTGAATCGAGCTTGTTAAGTAGGGTACATGCTGTTGCTGTTTTGCTAGGCTGAATCTGTTATTTCGTGATGCTATGTAAACCTGCTCCTACAAATCATTCTATGCATAATCTGGAGATGTTCACTAAACGTGTTTTGTTCTACATGTTATGCTCTATCTATCCATGCCCCTGGTTGCATTTATAACTTGCTGTAACTTGTTGTAATCTTGCTCCAAAGTTGCTTCATAATGTTGTTGTCAGCCTGTTAACATTAAGTTCAGTTGTTGCCATGATTGTTGCTAGTGTTCCATGCACCCTATGGACTTTCTCTTGCCATGCTTAGCTTCACAAATATGTCTTCCTACTGTTGGTTGCCTTGCCATGCCATGTATTGCTCTGTGGTGAGTTGCACAAGCTCATCAACATGCCTTCATAATTCTGTTTCTGCCATGTTTGAATCCGTATTATAACTTGCTATGTTTACGTGGGTGCCATCATATTTTCTGATCCTTTTTGGCTTATGGTCAGTAAGGGACATTTGATCTATGCATTTAGTAGATTCATGTCATGCCTTTGTTTACCATTATAAGTTCCTGTAACATGTTGTTTGATAGCTCTAAACATTGCAACCTGGTGTTATTTTCTGCAAAGTCTGAAATTGAACATATAAACCTTGAAGAACTGGTATTCACAACCATTGCCTCCACGTCGCCTTTAAATCATTATGAATAGTTACAGCTCGTTCGTGCCACCGCCTATAAATTTGGAGCCCCGCTAGGGGTATTTTCGTCATTTCATGCACCGGACTATAGAAGGGAGCTGCTGCTCCTCCCGCACTCGCGTTGCCCCCTTTCCTCTTCCTCCTGCCTCACCTCTCTCTCGCCCTCCAGATCGCTTCCGCTCGCCCTTGCGCCGCCGCTTCCTCTCCTCCTCCCTGCCCTCTCGGTGTTTAGCGGGACGAGCGCGGCTCGCTGGACCTAGCCCGCATCTCCGGCGTTGTGCGTTGTGGTTCTGGTCCGGTCGCAGGTCTCCTCCATGGAAAAGCACGTGCTGAATGGTACTCCCCCTCTCCCCTCTGTGCCCTCTCTCTTCCCCGACCTCTTTCTCTCCCCGCATTCTCGATCTGGCGCCACCACACATCATGGTTCTGGATCGGGCTAAGAGAGCATGGCTGGTGTGGTCTTCATGCTTGGTGAGGAGGAGCAGGGGAGGGTGAGTAGGACGGGCATGGGGAAGGAGCAGCCAGGCCGGAGCTCTGGCGTCGCTCGCGTCATGGTGGAATGGAGCCGACCATCACTATGGGCTGCAGCTCGCCGGTCGTCGTTCCCCAATCTCTGTTGCACATCTTTGGCTTCACCATCTTCCTCCCCTGTTTTTTCTACCTCTTGCCCCCTGGTTCTTTAATCTAATTTGGATTTCTTGTTTTATGTTTTTACTAAACAGGGCAAGTATGGGAGCTCCAGTAAGGCCAACATGAGTAAACATCATGCCTACTTTGTGTGCTTGTTTAGCCTCTTTGTTGTGTTGATTGGGGAATCTTGAGATTTTATTTGGACAACTTGGCAAACTGGTCCTGACTGACTTCAGCAGAGCAGGGCCACAGTGTGACTGATAAAGAGATTGCGATCACACGATTTTTTCTGCATATATATAGCGGTCGCATCACTTATTTTAGAGCATTATTCATGGATTTGATGTCTTGTTTGCTTCTCTTCTTGTGTGCTCTGAAAAAAGACAACCTGAAATCATGCTTGTGTTGTGCAGGTTTAGGACCAGTCCATGTCCGAGACGACGTTCGGGCGGGTGTCCAATTTCATCGGATCTTTTGCAATGTTTCCTCAGAAGGATGAGCCTAGAGGTACCAGAATATTACTATTCAATCTCTTCTCATTTTTCTGCAAGAGTAGATACAATGTACTGTGTTTGATATGCTAACTTGTTTTGAGGGAGACAGAAAATCTGTGTTGGTTCCTGGGAATCACATTGTTCAAGATAAAACCAGCCAAGTAGTTTTCTTGGATGTTCTTTGCATTAGATTAATAAATCTTCTTTCTAGCAATGCTCTATTCTATTACAATCTTTTAGAGTTGTAGTAGCCGGAGATTCATTTTCAAGTTTGAACTCCTATCCTGTTATTTATGTTTGAGCATGTTCTTCTTATTCTGTACCAGTACTCTAATTTAACTCTCTAGGAGCTCCCAAGAAAAAGAAGGCTTTTTGCGTCCTAATAAAGGATATCCTTGCTTGCGTGTGCTTGTGCTGGTATTTTACTTCCTGCCTACTGCTTTGGGACAGATATATATGCATGTTAGTTCGTCTCTGATGTTTGTAGGGTGTGCCCAGTTTTCCTAGCTTCTTACTAATTCTTGATTCTAGGATCCAGTAGACTAGGTGATCATTGTTTATATATGCCCAAACCAATGCATGTTGTTGTAATATATGTGCTTCAGAATCTGGCAGAGCACCTCTTGTTGTTTACATATGCAAATAGTAATTCTTGGTACTCGCCCATATGAGGTATAGTTGTGAGAATCTTGAACTGAAGGTGGACATTGCTGATGTGAAATGGCGGCGTCAAAAGCCAGAAGGTCACCATGGAGACCATAAACAGACCAGCACCCAGCGCTCAGTAGTAGCAATCCAACATAAATGCACAGAACAAGCACGAGGGGACACACGCAGCAGCAAGCACGGGGAACAGAGGTGGATAGCCATGACGAGATGGTTGTTTTTTGTACCCGTGGCGCGTGGAGCGCCGATCAGCCCGGTGGACCTTTGACGTAAGCACAACGCTGAATCAGACACAAGCATGGTCGTTGGGGTGCACGCTGGATCGGCACCCCGCGGCTGTATACAAGCAATCGGCGTGTTGTCCTCATTTGGCCTATCTATCAGCATTATATCTCCTTCATCAATTATTGTTCTCATATTTCCTTTTATGAAGGCTAGGAACTAGGCTGAAATACACAGATGTCTTAATTGTTGCTTTTCTTAGTGCAGATATGGAAGATCTAAAAGCCTCTGTGAAATATTTTTGTTCTGCAGAAGCCAATGATCTGGTACACTGGGACCTTAACTTCTGGAGTGAACAACTGTCAGAATCAAAATACAATATTGATGAGGTTCTTTCTTTACAGAAGTAGATTACAATATTGATGAAATTAACTCCTGGCCATTGCATCATTGCATACTTATTGGAATTTGATTTGCTCATTAATTGTAGGTTTAAACTTTTTTAGCTCTGATGTATGGGAAAATTATTTGCATTCCTCATCTATCATAGATAAATTGATATATTGCTCTCCTAAAATGCATTGTTGGCCTAAGATGTTAATATATACGCGACATGTTATTGGCTGAATATGGTTCATACTTTACAAACTCCTTACAACTAGAGTAGGATCCAATGAACAGATGGTGAAAAATAAACTGAACACTTGCTTTGATTTGTTCAAATTTTACAGAAACGGTTATAACACACTTTTCTTTGCAAGCTGGATACGAAGAGAAATATGTTAAATAGACGGAAGAAAAAAATATTAGGTAAGCGTTAGCAAGTCTATGCTGGATGCAGTGCACGGCCACGCCAAATCCACACTGGTTGAGGAGGTGGCTCTGCAACTTGGAGTCCGTCATGACGAGCTCTTCATCACAATTAGCTCGAGATGATGCAAGCGTTCCTCGTGTCCGTCCAGGATGAGAGATACAATGCACTGATGTAGTTTTGTAACCAATCATGTCTTTACACAGGCTTGCTAACCTACATGTCTGCTATCATGTAGTTTACTATTTTAGGTAAACTTTCAGAGAAAACACATAGTCTAATTTTAAGGTGATTATGTCTGATTGGTCTAAGTAGATGGTGAAAGCACATATAATTATACATCATGGATTGCATATGGACTAGAATTTTGCTTGAGCTTTTGCTGGTGATTTGTAACAAAATACTCGATAGTGATTTGGCAAATATAGGATTAAGCATTAGACACTTAATACCTGCCCTTAATATCAAGGAAACGAGATACTGTTGTGGCATTTATTTACCCTACAACTCTGTTATTCAGCAATGGTAGTACGAGTCTTGGTACTGTTATTACCTCTGTAATGGATATAATTATTCCTGAATACACATGACATCCACTTTTCTTGTTAATAACTCATAATTGTGTACTACTATTTTTCAGTACTACCGTCAGGTACCTGTGTTCTGTACCTTGTTAACCAGTATGTATGTGTATGCATTTTTGAATGATTAGTGAGCTAGACCAAGAAGTGAGCTACAATTTAAGTGTTACTTTTTCTTGGAGTACTGAGACGAACACATACATTTCAAGCTATCTTCTTAAAACCTTACTATGCCAAATCCACACTGGCCGAGTAAAGCGCCGCACAATGATAATTTGAGAGGAGACTAATGACATGGTATAAATTTCTCTTGTATAGTTGGTCATTATATAGTTAGCACTGCCTCAATCAGTGCAGCTTAATAAGGTCCTTGATTGAGCACGCATTTGATTTATGCCGCCATAGATCTCATTGGTGAGTATAGCTATGGGAGTCTAATGCCATCTTTATAAAGACATAAATCATTAACCTGTCACTAGATATATGTATAATACTTCCTCCGTCCGGAAATACTTGTCGGAGAAATGGATGAATCTAGACGTATTTTAGTTATAGATACATCCAGTTTTATCCATTTCTCCAACAATTATTTCGGAACGGAGGGAGTAGTAACTTGATTCAAAAATTCAGTTTTGTCAAGTGTGAGTTGATTTTCATGATACCAATGCATTAGAATTCTATGTTGCAAACTCGCACTTAGATGTTTATTAAGTTTGTGTTTGTATATCATCTTTGTTTTTGAAATGTAATTTGATTATGTGAGGCAGAAACTTCCTGTCGTTACTTGTACACACAATAAGTAATGGGGAATTGTATGTTTGTGCGCCTCCTGTATTTGATTACAGATGCAAACAAGGCTCCTGGAGCAGCTAAGGAAATAAAGAGCTATATTGGTTGTTCAGCTTCAGATCTTGTGTTGGTAGAAATTGTTATTATCATTTTTGACTATTATTACTTAACATTAATTTGTATTTAACTTACATTACTGGATTATAAATTGTTCATCAGGGTTTCTTTTCATTATTTTCTTTCTTGGATCCAGCGGTTTTTGGCAGGCTAGCTTTGTACTATTTCAGTTCCATGAGTATTAATTTATCAGGCCTGATTTGTCATGTTTTAATTTGAGATTTGTAGCCAGTAGCCACATTGAAGATTACTTGGTACCTTTTTGACAGTACCTTTTTGTCATGTTTTAGTTAAGTGATGTTCCTGGGGCCTTGATCATATATATATGAGCAAGACACCAGTACCTTTTTGTCATGTTAATTTTTCAAGATCCATTGTAATCTTTTCAGAATTTCATACTTCACCGTTGTTGGATTATAGCTCCAAAGTGATATGATATTGACGCATTCGATCACCACTTCAATTGAGTAGGACAAAGTGATCATGAGTGATCAATCTGAACTTCTTAACACATTTGAGTTGAAATGATAGTTCATTTTAAAGTGCCTTGTTTGGTTGTCTAAGTTTTAGTGCTCACTATGAAGTTCTTACTGAAAAGTGTTATGGTTCCTTAGTACCTTCCATAATTTTGTAATCTTGTGTTTATATAGCAGGAATTGTTGTTTTATGCCTAATATCATGAAATTTACCTAAATAATGAGTCTTGCATTGCTATTGTTAAATGTCATATGATGCATGTGTCACTGAAAGGTTGGAGTATGTGTGTAGGGTCCTTATTCATAGATGATCTTGAGCCGTTGGAGCTATAGGCTGTAACATCATGACCGTTTGCAGCCAATAAAGAGTTGGTCCAGCCATGCTTTCAGGAAATATTGCTCCTTTGTATCCTTTTCGGTTCTCATTCCCTTTGCTTGACCCAATTGAACTTTTTGTAGAAAGTGGTTTGTGCTCCTAAGTAATGTTGGAGAAGATTCTGTATTTGTAGTGATCACAAGATGACAACATCATCGACCTAAATCTAGCACCCTCAATGGAAATCACATAGCAGCAAAAGAACTTTATCGTTTAATATATGCCAACTTCACAGGAGGATCAACATCCAAAGATAACAATCTAAATCATGTCTTGTCACAGGTAAGATATGTTGTTGTTGATCGTCTGAATGATGCAACTACACAGTCAGAGTATGATCTCCAACAGACAAACAAATATTATTGGAGCCTGGACGATGATATTGAAGGAATCACTTCTTTAGGTAATGATGGACTGCCAATGGATATTTAGGGCATACGTATCAATGGCTCTGCCTGACGATCATCGGCTCATAACTACAACCATCTATATGGTGCGCCAATACTATGTATCAGCATGAGGTTCTCTTAAAACACTATGTATCAAAACTAAGTTTCTATTTTCTTACACTCATTGTAAATTTCTTAGAACAGTATGTATCAGCACTACGAGATCAATATATGCTACCATCAAGCAATATCATTGCTTACTCTTTGTCTATCATCATATATATGCATTAAACTATCACATACACATGCTTTAAAAATCTGGCTGGTCGAGGCACAACTCCTCACGCCCAGGTCGTTCAACATTTTTTTCCGCTTTTGATGCGTCACGTTTAGAGTCTTTCTTTCCCATTTTACCGTGTTTTCATGGTAAGATGTTTGGTTGGATTTGAAGGTTCGTAGCCTTGGCTCCAAAACTTCAAGCTCTTATAGAAATTAGAACTGAGGGCCTTTTAAAATGAGTCCTGCATAATAGTGTTGTTCAGTGGGATGCAGTATTTTTGTTTGTCTGATCGACTATCCTTGGTGCTGATTTACGTACTGATTTCATCATCATATGACTACAATAAAGAAGTTGTGTGTCTAAATATTACTAACTGCTGATACTTTGCATTAGTGATTTCAATTCTGTTGGCCCTCCTTAAGATTGCTTGGGAATGCGAGGCTTAAAAGTTTCAACCCTGTGCAATGTGCTTCTCGGGTGTGGATTTGTGTCTGACTAATTAACGGTTCTGTTAATACTGATATGTCCTTGTACATTATATGGGTATTGCATCGCTTGTACTTATATTAAGTGAAAAAATTTCTCATATGTTTCAATATGTGTCCGAATAATATTAATGTACACTCTTTCAATAGTATTGAATTCTTTGGGGCACAATCCGTTGAAGAGGATATCACAAGCTTGAGCATTGTATTGCAGCATCTTCAACTCTTCCGCGGCAGCTTCACGGTTTGGTTCTCTCCCATCGAAGATTTCACCTTGCAAGCCAATACACACAATAGCCCAAATGGCGGGGTTATGTCCAAGAATATGCATTTTCATCTTATGCTTCCAACTAGCAAAATTAGTACCATCAAAGTAAGGACCTCTACGGTGGTAATTTCCCTCGCTAGATGCCATACTCTCCTAGGTTGTGAAACCAAGGCTATGATCACCAAAAGCTATGGAAATCAAGGCAAATAGAGACCAAAGCTCTGATACCAATTGTAGGATCGAAAGTATGTCTAGAGGGGGGTGATTAGACTACTTGACCAAATAAAAACTTAACCTTTTCCCAATTTTAGTTCTTGGCGGATTTTAACAACTTAGCACAAGTCAAGCAATCTTAGCACAATTCAAGCAAGCATGCAAAGAGTATATAAGCAGCGGAAAGTAAAGCATGCAACTTGCAAGAATTTAAAGGGATGGGTTTGGAGAGTGCAAACACAATAGGACACACAGTTGTTTTTGGCGTGGTTCCGATAGGTGGTGCTATCGTACATCCACGTTGATGGAGACTTCAACCCACGTAGGGTAACGGTTGCATGAGTCCACAGAGGGCTCCACCCACGAAGGGTCCATGAAGAAGCAACCTTGTCTATCCCACCATGTCCATCACCCACGAAGGACTTGCCTCACTAGGGTAGATCTTCACGAAGTAGGCGATCTCCTTGCCCTTACAAACTCCTTGGTTCAACTCCACAATCTTGTCGGAGGCTCCCAAGTGACACCTAACCAATCTAGGAGACACCACTCTCCAAAAGGTAATAGATGGTGTGTTGATGATGAACTCCTTGCTCTTGTGCTTCAAATGATAGTCTCCCCAACACTCACTCTCATAGGATTGGATTTGGTGGAAAGCTGATTTGAGTGGAAAGCAACTTGGGAAAGGCTAGAGATCAAGATTCATATGATTAGATTGGAATATATTGGTCTCAACACATGAGTAGGTGGTTCTCTCTCAGAAATTGAGTAGTGGAAGTGTAGGCACGTTCTGATGGCTTCCCTCACGAATGAGGAGAGGGTGGAGGGGTATATATAGCCTCCGCACAAAATCTAACCATTACACACAATATATCAAACTCGGTGGGATCGAATCAGAAAACTCGGTCGGACCGATTCAGTACATAATGTGACCGTTAGGCAATTTTGGTGGGACTGACATGTCAACTCGGTGGGACCGATATCATTAGGTTTAGGGCATAACGTAATCTCAGTTTGACGGATTACACAAACTCGGTTGGATCGACTTTGGTAATAAGCTAACTAGAGAGTTGGTCAGGCAAACTCGGTGGAACCGATTCGCTCGTCTCGGTGGGACCGAAGCGTTACAAAAAGGAAACAGAGAGTTTGCATTGCAGACTCAGTGGGACCGATCGCTCATCTTGGTTAGTCAAAATGTTACGAAGGGAAATAGAGAGTTTGCAACCCCATCTCGGTGAGACCGAGATCCCTATCGGTGAGACCGAAGTGACTAGGGTTTCTGGCAGTGGCTATGTCAAATGAACTCGGTGGCGCCGGATGGATTAAATCGGTGGGGCCGAGTTTGACTTTTGGTTTGGGACATATGTGGATATGAGAAAGTGGTTGAGGGCTTTGGAGCATATCACTAAGCATTTTGAGCAAGCAAGCCATTAAGCAACATCTCATCCCCTTTTAATAGTATTGGCTTTCCTATAGACTCAATGTGATCTTGGATCACTAAAATAGAAAATGTAGAGTCTTGGACTTTAGAGCTTGAGCCAATCTTTTGTCCTTAGCATTTTGAGGGGTCCACAATCCAAATCCATGTCATGCCAATCATTGAACTTTCCTGAAATATTTATCTTGAAATGGCATTAGTTCAATGAGCTATATGTTGCTAATCATTACCAAAACCACCCAGGGATAGTTGCACTTTCAGAACCATGTCTTCAGGGCGCGCTTGTCTCAAATGCGAGGAAATTTACAAACTTAGCCCCCATTTCAAATTTCCTACATCACAGCAATATTAGTCGGTTGGGGATAGGATGGTAATCTCGCATACACCGAATATTTGCCGACAAGAGTTTGTTTTTGGCGCCCACTGTGTATGAATCGGGGAGGGAGTCAATTTCGGCTGAGGAGACACTGTGTTTTGGCACCCACCATGTATGAATCCGGGTGAGAGGCGGTTATGTCATGTTTGAGTGAAACTACAAACCTACCCCTATCGAAACCTATAGAAATCGAGCCGATAGGCTTTGCGTGGCAGGGATAGGCAGTAGTAATTTCCATCTCGCAGATTTTGGTTTCGGGAAGTTACTGCGACTTTCCCCACATCGTTCAAATTTTGCAGAGTGCACGTTTACCGTGCCAACTCAATTCGAATCCCGTTTGTGTTCTATTTTTTCGGGCAGGATCCATTTTCTATTGGAATAAAATTCTATATACATCATTTTTATATATACTTTCAAAAGTACAACAAAGAATCATGCTCCTTTATATGTATAATATGATTTACAAATACAATGATCTCAAAATCATAAGGTTGAATTCAAAAAAATTAAACCAAATTATGTTCTACTCAAATGTATGGATCAGTAATATCTACATATTAAATAACATAAATGCGCGTGAATTCATATGAGTATGCATGTTTGATAGATCAATTTTGGTTCGAGTATGAATTACATGTATCATCATCTCGAATTCAAATATTTGAATCCCTTTTATGTTGACTCCTTTCACGTCCATCTCTCTCGCATGCATGCTCCTTCATGTAGCTATCACTCTCTTTTCTCCACCTCACCCGCACGATCACTTCATGTTTCTCCTATCCTTGCAAACATGGTCTCTTGACATCTCCCTTGAGAAGTGTCACACTCTCCCTATCATTATACATTACATGGTTTTCATTATCTCTCACGTCTCTACCGTTCTCTGGTATCACTAGGTACCTAAGCTTTCTTTTTCATCACCGCCACACTCACAGTCTCCACTCGTCTTTCACTTTGTCTTTCTATCTATGGGATTCTCACACACACCCTATATGTCTCTAGATATGACTCATACCACTAAAATTACTCTCTCTCTCTCTCTCTCCTGTAGACACAACATTTGTTATGGTCTCCTTTCTGTCTCCATCCCAGACTGACATTATTCATTTTTTTACCGCTCAGAAAAACTCCCCCCTCTCTATCTCTCACACATACAAGTCCTGCTTCCACTCCCCTTCCCGACTAGTGTCTCTCTCTCACACGCAAAACTCTCGCTTTCGCACCCCCGACTCATATTTCTCTCACAAACATTTATCGACTAGCCTCTAGACAGGTTTATACACCCGCACACTCATGCTTCCACTTCACATACATGTCTCTCTCCCTCTCCTTGTATCTATGGTCATTTTTCTTCCCTTCTTGCGACATGCCCTCTCGATCGTGCACACACACACTATCGCCTCATTTTAACTTGATACCTCTCGCACACACACTCTTTGTGTCTTTGTCACACATGCACTCCGTCCTCCTCCTCTCTCCCTCTCTCTCTCACACATGGGCTTTTTGCAACAACTAGCAATATGCCCATGCGTTGCACAGAACATCAAGATGCATTTGTATGAGGAGTTTATCTTGTGGGAGAAAAGGATGAATGAGGGAAGGCCTTATATGCAAATGTGGAGAGGGGTGTGGGTATCTTTTTGCAAAATTGTCATAGTTTCCTTCCTATCCGTCAGATATAGATTGGATGGCCTGTATTGCAGGATGGCAGGCACACGATCATCACCGACTATGCTTTTTATAAGAGTGGGGATAAAAACAGAGTTGGTGATGATGGTGGGCCTGCCATCCTGCAATATAGGCCGTCTGATTTATATCTGACGGATAGGAAGGAACTATGGCAATTTACCCGCACTCCTCTCCACATTTGCAGATAAGGCCTTCCCTCGTTCATCCTTTTCT
Source organism: Triticum aestivum (assembly GCF_018294505.1). NCBI lineage: Eukaryota > Viridiplantae > Streptophyta > Magnoliopsida > Poales > Poaceae > Triticum > Triticum aestivum. The sequence continues at coordinate 426,540,872 of NC_057813.1, read as the reverse complement.
CCCACAAGATCTTGATGTTCCATGCAACGCACGGGCATCTTGCTAGTAAGAGTAGAAATTAGACATATACCACTTCTCGAATCTTGAAACCAACAACATTCCTCCCTTATCTCGTCAAAACCGCCAAAGGAATATATTTTGAGTGAAACATAACATATTTTTAGTGACATACGTATTTCCAAACTAGACTCTTTTTTCTATCAAATTGGTGAATATGTATTAATCTACTTTGATCGTGTGGCAACGCATTGGCACATTGCTAGTAGTTATTACCACTATATAATTTTTTGGACACCAGACAAACGGTGGAGTACATATACAAAGAGAAGAGGCGCATTCACGCAGTCGGTCTCTCGCTGTCTCGCACACATGAGAGTTACGTAAAGGCACCGTTAACAAATAAACCCTAAAACCCTAGGTGCACGATTGCTGCATGCGCGGGTACCGGGTACGTGGTGGAGCGCACCTTTGTAGGAATAGTCAACTCGTGTGATAATTTGATCCGTAGGTGTTGATGGTCGGGACCACAGGTGAACGACTTAGAGGTGGTGGCTCACCAGTTGCCATAGATCGAGTAGCCACGTTTAAAATATCATTTTTAGCGGGGTTAAGAGTTCCGATTTTCAATGGCGCGTTATAAGTACTAAGTAGTTTTTAGAACGATTGCTATGGAGCGAAAATGGAATTCATAACTACTACTACATACCTCCTTGGCGTATGGTTGTATGGGTTTATGTTGCAAGATGTTGAACCTGGTAGCTCTAGGGCAAGTACTATGGTTTAGATGTTGGTTTTCAGTAATGAAAATCGGAAGGGGAAACCCTTCTTTGATCAAAAAAAACTACTACCTATGTTCTGGTTTACTAGTCCCCATCGTATTTTGGGTCAAAGTTTGTCCACGAATTTTACTTGTAAAACGTGAATGGAAAACGAGATTTTGTTATACCCAAACAAAAAAGGACTGGAGGGAGTGATTGCTCTGACACGGACGTGGCCTCTCATAGCGCAGGCATTGAACCGGCACGCCGGCCAAGAGGGCCCCACTCGCTGCAGGCCCGGCTTAACACGCCTCCTCGCCGCATGCAACTAGCTTTAGACTGCCCTTCCTGCCTCCATTGAATCCGCATGTGTGCCGGCAACACGTCCTTCCGCGAGCCGGCCGGCATTTTAGAACACAAAAAAGACCAAAATATAATTAATTACGCATGGTCTTGACTTGTTGTGCTCGCACTGGTAGCAGGAACTAGAGGATTTTCTTTGTTTATAACTCTCCTCACATTTTTTGGCTTTGAAGTGAATCATGGTTGTGGACATTATCTATGAATGTGCAGATATCTGTGAACATGAGTTTGATGTGGAAGTTGAACTTGGAATGTCGGGCTTGCGCATGAACTATACCATGTCCAATGCTTCGTCTGTTATTGTTTGGAAAGTAATTGCTTTTATTACATGACCTGGAAAAATATATTTTGTGCCACACCAGTAGATGCACGGACATCACAATAGGCATACTTACTGGATAAACATTTGAACCTAGCTATTATGAAGGAAATTTTGTATTGAAAACAGTTTTAGATAGCAGGAGACGCCTAGCCTGCTCTGCCTCTGCTAGCTTATTTCTGGCTTCTTCCATCTCTTCTTTGGCTTGGGTGAAGAGATCATCTGATTGCTCTTTTCGCATCCTCGGGAACTCATCTACATTCTCAAGGGCTGTTGCACGCTTTCTTTCAGCCTTTACTAGAGCCACGAGGACACGAACAGCTGACGACTCCACATGGCTTGTGTCTAATCCAGCATCATTAGGGAACTGACACCTTGTGTGTAATCCAGCCTCATTTTGGAAACATGATCTCGAGGTTGACCATACTTTCCTCCTCGCAGGAACTGCATCCTAACATGAAGTTACTTATTTTTTAGATCAATACTCAGAGCAACCCAGATCCATTTAGTAGAAGCCAGATAAACAAGACTCGGAGAAGTGAATTCAATAGGAAAAAATATAAAAACAGACTACAAGGTGAGAACACCCACTTCCTACATCAAGCTAAAAACGAAAGCATTAGGATGATTAAGACTCTTCTTATTACACATCAAAGAACACGAGGCTAAGAGAAACAGAAACTACAACATATACACATCGAAGAACACGAGGCTATATGAAAGTAATTGAAAGGGTGTTACTTACCAAAGCTCGTTTTACATGTTTGGTGCAGCTCCTCTTTAACTTGCGATGCTCCTTGAAGATGTCCCCAAAATCCCATGTTTGGTCTTCATTGCTCCTCTGCATGTTCGCACTCGTGGTTTTAAAATCTCAACATGGCAAGAAAAATATACTACTAGTAATACTCACGCATCTTGTGGGCAACATTAAAGCACTCGCCTGCCATGTTAGAGCATCTCCAACAGAATCGCAACATGCGGCGCTTTAAAAAGCGTTTATAGTGTTGAGATCGAGAAGTAGAGATAGAGAGTAGAGACTAGAGAGTAGAGGATAGTTCTCAGCATAGGTAGATTAAAAAATAGATAATTCAACTACTCCTCGTCGTCTGACTCCTCCTCGTTGATGTCCTCCTCCGACGTCTGAATGTAGGCGTGAAGATATCGATCATCGTCGGATCCCCAGGGCGACGCTGCTCCTAGCCTCATATTGAATTGAGCGTCCTCTTTTCGCCTACGCTTGTCCTTGTGATAGGCGGCTAGCTCCGCCCTCCTCTTCTCCCTCTCTGCCCTCCTTTGCGCGTAGAACTCACTCTTGTTGATGATGTCCTACGGGAAGCGTTGGCCCCACAGCGCCATGGTTTCCTCGTCCATCTCGGTGATGCCGAGACAATGCTCCCGCCTTCGGTTGTCGCAACGATCCTCGTTGGTGATAAGATGCGGCAGAGGCGCGAGCTCCTGCGCCCGCTCCTGCATCGGCATGTTGGGGAAGTTCAATGTTCTATGAGGCTACCAGAGGTGCCACGCTGCCACGTCGTACGCGCGGGTGGCCTCGTTGGCGGTGTCGAAATTGCCGAGGTCGAGGCGCATCCCGTGGAACCGGATCTCGGCTGAGAAGCCGCCGGAGGGGCGCGCGCGGTCACCACGGTATCCCCAAGTTTCCCGGTGATGCAGCGGCATGGTGGCATGGTGGCGACGAGGCAAGAAAGAGCAGGGAGAGAGCGGTGGCGAGGCACAGAGCGGGGAGAGGGCGGTGGCAAGGCATCGAGCGGTGGGAGGGCGTTGAATTTTATAAAGCACGCCAGACGCCGCGCGCCAAAATTAGCGCACGCCCGGCCACTTTTTCCCGCACGCGTGCGATCCTTTCCCGATGTCCCTGCTATCTCTACTCTCTTCTCTACTATTATATTTATTTTATATTTAATATTTATCTCTACTTCTCTACTCTCTACTTTTTCTCTACTCTTATAAAAAATAAAGTTGGTGATGATGGTGTGCTAGCCATCCTACAATATAGGCCGTCCGATTTATATCTGACAGATAGGAAGGAAACAATGGCAATTTTGCAAAAAGATACTCACACCCCTCTCCAGATTTGCAAATAAGGCCTTCCCTCATTCATCCTTTTCTCCCACAAGATAAACTACTCATACAAATGCATCTTGATGCGTGCAATGCATGGGCATCTTGCTAGTTCTAAAAAACTTTCCATCATTTGCCACACTACTGGTTGCAGATGAAGAACCTACCCAAGCATAGCGCGATACAGGAGGGACGGACAATTACAAGCTGATATTCTGTTGGACAATGGAGGCTATAACCAATTACTTTTACGGGAACAATAGCAACTAGGAAATTTGAAAGGTAGGTATGAACAAAATTGGAATTGCACATGTACTGCTAAGTGATTTAATACACACATTACCAATCGAGGAGGAGAACGATGGTCGCGGCGGCCTCTGTGCATCATGGTCGACAACGGGAGTCAGTTCATTGTCCACGACGGTGGTGCTTCTGCGCTTGGCGTCGGCTTCCAGGAAGCAGATCCGAGACCGTGGAAGACGGTGCCGGGGAAGAGGCTCCATGTACGAGATGACGGTGGACCGTCTCCAGTGCGGGTACGAGGTCGTCGATGAGGCAGATGCGCTGTGGTGGACGAGTGCGCCGATGTAGAAGGGGAGGAGCACGAAGGCTGCAGTGCCGTGGAGAAGTCTATTTTGCGGTGGGGATGGAAAATGGGGAGTATTCATGTGTACTACTCTGGGTGCCGGGGTGGGTTGGGTGGGTAGGGTGATCCTGAAGTTACGAAAACAACCCCCTACCAAGCGTCATTCTTAGGCCTATTCCGAAGGCTATGATGGTAACTTCCCACTGCTCGAATCAGGGTCGCGGGAGATTTTCCCGCTGACCTCAAAATTTTGTGACACTAAACTCCCCGTGTGGCGTGCCGGGTGATTCGGCTAAGCAACTAGCAAGTAGTACTAGTAACTACTAGTACTCCCTCCATTTTTATTAACTTTGCATATTAGGTTTGATCGAAGTCAAACTTCCAAAAGTTTGACCAAGTTTATAGAAAAATATAAACATTTACCCTAACAAATATGTATGATGTGAAAGTACATTCAATAATGAATCTAATGGTATTTATTTGTTATTGTATATGTTAATGTTTTTTGTTATAAACTTTCAAAACTTGACTTTGACCAATGCTAATACGCGGACTTAAATAAAAACAGAGGGATTACACATTTGTTTTCTTAGTTTGTAGTGAATTAATCATTTGTTGTAATTGTGAAATAAATATATTAGGCTACTGACTTCGAATGTAGTGGTCTATACAATTCAATAGTTACAATCATTGTCGAATTCCAAGATGTATACGAGGTCTATAGTACTTCACAACATGCTCAAACTCACATAATCCCAGTCAAATGAGAATCTAAATGCATTTTATAGTTATTACTTTGAAGGATGCAACAAAACCAACCATAACTCTACATCAACCATTATAAAAGCAACATTTTGAACATATCCTGAATGAAACGTGTAGAGAGAGCTTGCGAAGATGGAGCAGATAGGGCGGGAAAGATTGTACGTAGGTGGACGAGAGAGTAGGAGACAAACCTAATGAGACAGACAGAGAGAGAGAGAGAGAGAGAGAAATAGAGAGAGAAAGAGAGAGGAAGAAGTTAGGTCCGTGAGAAAGATGGAGACATGTAATATACGTGAGATGCATGTGCATCCGGATTTTGTACACGTGGAAGGAGAAGATACAACAGGTTTGATGAGAGAGCTGGAAAAACATGGACGAGAGGGTAAGGATCTCGTGGGGTGAGGTATTGATAATTTTGTGCGGGGGGGAGAGGGATTGGTAATTTTGTGCGGGAGAGAGAGGGTGGGCGAGGAGTCAGTCAGCCGTCGTCGCATCATCCTGCTTCCAAATGGCCCCGCATTCTCTATAGCAGTGTGGTCGCCATCTTCGATCTCCTCGATGCCCTCTTTCAAGATTGAGGTGTTGTGCATGCCGGGGTGCAGAGAAGCACAAGCGAGAGCGGTTGACATATAACCTTGGATGGGGATGAATTGTGTGCTCAGGGGAGGGTGTGTGTGTGTGTGTGTGTGTGTGTGTGTGTGTGCATGTGTGTGTGTGTGTGCGTGTGTGTGTGTCAGATATTGAGAGAAAACAAACCTATGGAGAGAAATGTTTGTGTATGTGATGGAAAGCTACATGCTAAACATGGTATTCACGAAGAGATTGTGTGTGCGAGATAGAGAGCGATGTGCGGGCCTTGAGGTGGGAAGGGGCCGGGTGAGGGTGTCAAAATGAGCGCGTTGATGCATGTGTTACATGCGATCGTGCAAGGGACGAACGAATCGAGAGAGATGGTTGTTGTGTTACGGATGCTCCTCTCTCTCTCTCTCTCACACACACACACACACACAAGTAAAATAGAAGACCGTTCTCTCATGTATACACAATGTATCGGCATCTGTCTATATCTCACTCATGCATGATCATTTGCACATTCACACCTCTCTATGTCTCTATCACACGCACACCGTCTCCACATTGCCCTTCTGCCACAACACACATATGGACACATACACACGTTCTCTCTCAGTGTCACACACAAAATCAGTATTAAAAAACTAGGGTGCACCTAAAACGTCCAAATCCAAATAAACATGAACTGGAGCTAAATTCAAATATATGGAAATATTGTATCGTCAAGAACTTTTCCAGGAAAAAAAGTTGAGTAATATTCGTGGATTGTTTTCACACACACACAAAGGTTCGGTGGATGTCCTTCGAGCGCAACACGGTGATGCACCGTTTGATCGACCGCGCGGCCGCGGTTCACGCGCTTGCACAGGATTCTGTATCATGGTTGTGGTAACTAATATAAGCATTGCCTCAATCTAATGTTTACGTGTACTAGTATGGGTTTTTTTTAAGTTTGACCAACCCTATATAAAACTAAACTAAGCTCCCATACGTGCACACATCAATATGCCGCCGCCGTTGCGCATGCAGGCGCCCGCCTGCTCCGGCCAACAATTTCTCGCCCATCACCGTCGTGTCGCCGCCATCCCTGTGCCATGAAGCCGAAGGCTCGCCCGCTCACGTCGTCTGCAGTCCCTCCTTGCAATGTCGTCGCACTGCCAAGTACGCGAGCAGCTGGTGGAGCCGCGTCTATGCACGCAACATATGAAGAGGAGGACAAGCATGTGCTCCAGCACGCCGGCGAGGAGGAACTAGCTTGTCACTGTCATCTCCGCCCGTGCGGAGGAGGCGTGCATGGTGGCTGTCGCGGCGGAAGCCAGTCGCGCCCGCGCCAAGCCTGCAAACCGGGTGCGGACGTGGAATCTACCTTTGAGAACTTGAATGCCACGTGGATCCTACAATCTGAAGGATAAATTTGGTGCAGTCGACTCTTGTGAGCGGTTGGATGCAATATGGACGGCTAGAAGGGCTTCTTCAACCTCCAAAATTGATGCACGGTTCATCTTCTCAGCCCGCCACATGCCTAAGGGACTGCCGCCGCCGCCCCCGCCCTCCCATGAACCGTCTGCCACCGCCATGCTCCCCCCACCCCTGCCATCTGTTTAACCCTGGGCACGATCCATTTTTTCCCGGCGAACTTCATTCCACACCCAACACTCATAAGATAGATCATGGGCACCCTGCCACCCTAATATAGATACTGGGGTAGCTTCTCTGTCGTCTTCTTCCTTCGCTTCATCGAACTTCTTTCACAAATCGACTGACCCAAATTATACTACTAGTACGAACGTATTAACTATAGTAGGAACACAAAGATACGAGCAGTAGTACCAACTACAAGAAGAACAGTAGTCAGACATAGTACTAGTACTACTATATGTACTAAAGAGTTCAAATAACGAGAAAGAACATCAAGTTCAAATAACTAGAAAGAACATAAACATAGTTCTGCTGGGGGCTCAACACAACACACCCCGAAAAATAAACTAAGCAACTAGTCCGCTTGACACTGCAGTAGAACCAGCATGAGCGACGGCACTGCCACCTTACTCGGAGTCTGAGTCCACGTCCTCGACTTTGTCCTCATACCTCTTCCTCTTCCTCTACGTCGATGCTTCTTTGCTTGAACCAGACACTGGGCTCTGCTTCTTCATCCAACCCTTGTAGATATTTAAAAAAAGGTAGGCATCCATTGCTGCGTACAGGATGTGATCTTCATCTAATGTCTTTGACTCCCATGCATGATGAAACTCATGGTGAGGTTTCTTCAGTTTAGCGTATGAAGGATCAACCATGGCTGCTGCCAGGGTCAACATTGAAGGATGAGAGGAGGACACCTGGCTTGCCTTCTGGAGATAGAAGGGCTGGCCTACAACGAGGCCTATCCGACCCAGGACATAGATGTCGTTCCTAAAGTCTACAATAACAAATTTCACTCTTTCATCCTTGAGGAAGTTCTTAAAATCTTGGAACTCAACGTTGGCATGGCATATGTGGTAGCCCAAGCACACGTTATGTACGCAAACCTGGATCATGGCGGGCTTCTTCTTCTCTGCCTCCTTTAGAATCTTCTCCCTTTCCAGGACTATGGTGTACTCAACATCTAGCCCAGCGACCCACTCATCCTTTGAACTGTTGAACATGCGTAGGAAGCGAGCAAGGCATGCTTTCACCGTCGGGGATCCACGTGTGTAGATGACGATGAACTCATCACCGGTGATGGCTCTAACCTAGTACTCAGCGGCAACCATGGACATTTGGGAGGCCATGGATTTTGGAGGAGGGTTAGGAGAAGTTGAACTGGTGTAATGTGAAAGGACGGGACAACTGGGAGCGAACTGTTGTAAGGTACTGTACTAGTAGAAGATGGGAACGAGTAGGGCGTGCGAACAGTGTGGGGTTGTTGGCTTGCCCGGTGGATAAATGGCTGCAAGCCCCCAAAGAGTTCTCGAGTACTATACGGGACCCACTAGATGTCATGTCTACTAGACCCATATCGTAGGCCTGATGGTATAGCTTCTGCCTGTTCACATGCCATGCTGGCGCGTGGATGTAACTTCACTTAATTCCGTCAACCGTCACGCCTCCCACGACCTTCGCCTCCCTCGCGAGGTCGTGCCCTTTGAGACTTTGACTGACTATAAATGAGCAAAAAAATTTGCCTACTCCACATGCATGATACTCCCTCTGGTCCTTTTTACTTCTGTCGGCCGTTTGCAAAGTGTTTGACCAAATTTATACTAAAAATATCAATATCTACAATACTGATTATAATGAGTATAAGAACTACGTTTTATAATGAGTATAAAAATATTGATTTGACATTGTGAATGTTGATACATTTTTCTATAAGTTTGGTCAAAGTAGAGGTACATTGACTTCAGACAAAACTTAAATGCACAATGCAGACTAGTTCCTCCGTCCGGGTGTGTGCCTTGTCCTATCTTGTCATCACAACAAGGTTAGCTATTAGAGTACTACTACCTCCCTTCTAGTTTAAAGGGCTCGATTCAAAATTTTCACCTACTCTTAGCAAGATAGAGGCGGTGGAATAGTTTTTGTAGTCTGCAAAAGTACTCAACTAATGGTGTCGTTCTTCACAAAAAAATGTGTTTACCAATGCATTATCGCATTGCATGCATGCATGAACACTAGTTACTCTAACCCCCTCTCTTCTTTAATTCTTTGCCACATCAGCTTGTTTGCTATTCCCATGTGCATGATACTAGCTAAGATACCACCATTATGGCCAGCCTTAATCATCGCATGCAATAATTTAGTGCACCTTGAAATATGAACATGTGTGGGGCGTGTATGTTTTTAATGACTTGAGACTATACCTAGCCCAGCATGCAAGATGACTTATGCCCTCCACTGTGTGCTCGGTGCTAAAGTTCTGAAAAGTATCTCACGTACATATCAATGCCAAATGAGAGAAATTTAGCACCCCTCCCACGGCGTGGAGGATTTGGCATCGACTCCAACTTGACCCCACATACGCATAAAGTAGTAATAGATCAGCCCAAGCTTGTGTCTTCGGTTGTTGCTTTGCTTGAGAAAGTAAGTAACAAGCTTAGTTTATTGCCTCAAGGAATGTGGCACCGGAGCAAGTACAGGCGATGCCCTGAATATTTTATTTGGCATCGGCTGGGCAACGTAGGGCACCGGTGCCAAATATGTAAAAAGTGAATTTGGCACCGCTTTTGGCCTACATAGTGGAAGGCCTTACTATGCACCGTTCCCCATACCCGCAGGGAGCCCCTTAATCTCCAAATCTTTTCCTCTCCATGTGTGGAAACAATATGCCTGCCAGACTCTCCTTCTCCCTCCTGCGGTCCCACCACTCCACCCCGTGTGGAAAAAATCTGCATGCATGACTCTCCTCCCCTCGCACTCATCCAACCCGTTGTGACCAGCAATATTTCCACCCCTTCCCTCCCTCGTAATTTACTCCAACAAATATGCCCACGTAGCTGTTACGTTAATCACGCAACATATCTTACGGGACACTGCTTCAGTTACTTAACTGTAGGTGCATTGGGTCACTAACATATGGGCCCAACAGGGGTCTGGCCCACATGTCAGTGATGCAAATGGACCTGTAGTTAAGTCAGTGCAGCTCAGTCCATATCTTACGTAGGTGTGTCATTGCTCGCTATAAATATTGCGCCTCCCACGGTATTCGGAAGAATGCTCACGTTCATCGCTATCTCCTCCCCCTCCCTCTCACGTCGACCACCATGGCATCGCCCCTCCCAAGCCCTAGGCGCCCCTTGCTGCACCGCACGGACGGCCACGCGTCGTTGTTCCATTCCTCGCCGCCACTAGTCGAGGAGGACGCATCGGCATTCCACTCCTCGCTGTGACAAGTCAAGGTGGATGCGTCGGCGTTCCCAATCTCGCTAGCACGCGCGTCGGAGGACGCGTCCGCTCCTTGGTACGAGGAGAACGCCGCGCCGCCCGCCGAGCCCCCCCAGCCTTGAGGACCTTTCGAAAGAAATGGATGTTGCCTTGTGGGAGGCTTTGCCTCCGGCAGAGCACGCCAAAATAGAGGCGGCGAAGAAGGCCGAGGAAGAGAAGCGCGCCACGGGGCAAGCTGCCTGGTAGGTCTATGACGCGTCCGAGCGAGTCAGGCAATTGTCTCTTTGGGAGAAGGCTCGTGCAAGGGCCGTGAGGGTGGCGGAGGACGCCCGTGCCAAAGCCCTGAGTGCAGTCGGGCCCAAGCGCCTCATCTATGCTTGGTGGTATGTGGACCAGGTGCACGCTTCCAGCGAGGAGGAGTACCTGTTGGCACCGGATCACCACACCGGTGAGATCGCGCTTGCCTGCCGGTAAGCCACCAATCAGCACCTCGCGAGTTGCAAGGTTGAGGAAGAGGCGTTCTGTCGGTGCACTGGGAAACGGCCGCGCACCAGGGCACTCTTGGCGCGCTGCAAGCACGCCTGCGAGCGATGTGGCTTTTAGTAGGAGTATAATTTAGTTTTGTAAGGTGATCTCATTAGTTTTGGGACGCAAATGATAAATCCCGAACATTAGGGAATTATTAGCGTCCTTAATTAAGTATGTAAGAGGGAAAGTTCGGAAACCTTGTGTATCCGTACGCATTTTGTAAGTACGTGCATATGGTAAAAACTTTACTATATACTATCGCACTACACGTCTCTCTCTATATATGCTTGCAGACTGTGCTACTCCCTCCGTCCAGGTGAATAAGTCATCTTTGGTTGTGCACCGTGACCAAGAAGGAGGGAAGACTTTATACACCTAGATGGAGGGAGTACTACTATTACTTATGTACGAGCAAATGCATGTTCTAACATTACGATGTGGTTTTTGTAAAAGTAGAAAAACAACACTAGTCAAGCTTGTGAAACGATTCAATGCAAAACAAATGCAAAAATGCTCGTTTGATTGTTTACTTTTAGCTTCCTTCTCTGTGGTTATTTCTCTGTCGTACTTTGTATGGAGTATCTCACTAGTCAGAAAGGCATGCAAATTCCCAAACCGCTTCCTACACCCTGTATCGAATTTTTTGCCTAACAAGTTGTGCCGTGCAATTGGAATTCCAACTTGAGTACTACTACTAGTAGGAGTACCAGGGGCCAGTTCGTTTATCCTTCTAGATTAGTAATCCCATTACTACTATCTTCGTCCTGGTTTATTAGCCCCCATTGTAATCTATGTCAAATTTTGATCATAAATTTAACTAATGAAATGTTTGTGCATGTCACATGCACTAACATTTTATTAGTTAAATCTTTGGTCAAAATTTACCACAAATTACAATGGTGACGAATAAACCAGGACAGAGGTACTAGTAGTAGTTTAGAAGCCCAAATAAATGAGTGATGCGCCTTAATGTTACTCTCCACTATGACTAGTCTTATGGGAAAAACTAGGGAAGAGACGGCTTATTTTTTAAGCCGCCAAAAGAACTGGCCCTAGGAGTAGTACCTAGGGATACTAGGAGTAGTAGCTAGGGATCGAGTGTGTGAAATGAACCGGAGAAAGTAAATGCAGAGAGATGAAATGCAAAAAAGACGGAGGGATGTGATGGTTGCTTGTCCATTTATTTTACCAAACCACTTATTACTGGCAGTGGTTGGGTTTTCTGATATGACGGCTTTACTGCTGCGCCACGAGCAGGGTGAGACTCCCGTGCACCGCCGCCCTCTACGCTTGTACTAAATCGGCCGTGGTTTATTATTCCTCCAATGAATTTGACTGAAGATTTAACTGACAAAATGTTAGTGCATGTAAACAAAAACTATATCATTGGATTCGTATTTGAACATAGTTTTCAATGATATAATTTTAGGTGACATGCATCAGCATTTATCGTACTATATATAATGTTAGTTCAATTTTTGGTCGTACTAATCTATAGTAAGGTGCTCGTGCATTGCACGGAAGAGTGAAATGCATTGATCAGGGAGTTGTTTATTTTTACAAAGGATGTGGGGTCATCTCATGTGTAACGGGTATCGATAGGTTTCTTCAGATATTATTTCATCTCTAGAGCTCACAAACATCCGGGTGAAATAGATAAAAAGGTATCTTTTGCAAACAGAAGTGTTCAACTGTTCAACCTGCATCCAAAACTTGTGAAGAAATAACACTTATTGTGATTTGCAAGAAATGATCTTTAAGAATTAGTTTTTAGGTATCGATTGTTATACATGTTGGCTACATATGACATGGCACTTTGTTATAGTCAATAGTTGGCTATACTATTAAGTATTAACCATGCCCTTATACACCTTGACGTAGGGATTAAATCAGGATGACTTGGAAGGGGGCAGAGGAGATGTAAGAAATGGTTCATCGTAAGTCTTTCACCAGTACTGTAGTAAAAATTCATACATGTAAGATTCTAGACTAAACCATAAATAGAAACACTTTTATTCATGCGCGATACTCCAATAGAGCAAGATCATGCATGGAAGTCTCCACATGCTTAGACAGCGGATTACATTGAGCGAAGACTAATGATCAACATTTAACTTGGTAATGCATATGTCCAGGTGAACCTCCTTGGAGTCCTCGTGCACCGCGTTGGGGGTAAATCATACCATGCATCTTCCATGTCCACATCGGCGGGAAGGTCCCAACTCTACAGAGTCCTAGTCAGCTTGACGTAACCGGTGTCGGCACCCATGTACCTCTGAGGGGTAGTAACAGTGAGCACGCACCCATACATCGGCCTCATGTCAGTGTCAGCGTCAGCAGCGTCGCCCCTGATGCACTACAGAGATGGGGCGGCGGCCTGCGTGGGCCTCGCCGGTACCCACGATCAAGAGGAAGACGCTGCCATCCTCCTCCGAGACTAGCAGGCGGCAGTGATCCTCCAGCGAATCCGGCATGGTGAACGGGCAACACGTCTCGTACATGATGTTCTCCGCCAAGGGCCAGTAGTGACTGTCGCACGCATCCGCGAGGTGATGCATGATGTCCGCCGGCGAGCCCCAAAACGGAATTGGGCACTCATAGTAGTAGACGAAGGGCTCCTTGGAGGCATCGACTAGGTCATCCATGAAACAGGAGTGGCTGTAGGGGATGTTGCGCCAGTTGAATATATGAGCAAGTTACTATGAGATTTAGTTTGAATAAGCACAAAATAAATCATGACAGCTATAACAGAGATTAAACTAATCATGTGGACTAGCATAGTAGATGAAGAGATAGAATCTAGGATACAGAGTAGAAACATGAATTCTACCACAATTTCGAACAATAAGGACAGAAACACATACGGTGCAACGGGAGCAGCACCGTTGGAGTTGAGGTTGTCGCCCATGTCATTGAGGAAGAGGTTGCCGAGGTCGGCGAATAAGTCGTCGTCGATGAAGTCGTGGCTGCCAGCAGTCACGAGAGTGCGCTCCCCAAATTTCAACAGCGCCCGCCGAATGGAGCGCAGGAGAGGGAGTGGCTGTAGGGGATGTTGCGGCCGCCAAATGGAGCGCGGGAGTAGCACATGAAGCAGTAGATGGTGCTCCTCCCTTAGTCTCTATCTCTACTCTTATCTCTATCTCTACTACCTCTTCTTTGTTTTTTATAACAAATTGAATAGTATTGCACCGTCTGCTGCACGCCCGGCTGAACACGCCTCCTTGCCTCCATCATCACCAACTGAGTCTTTTATAGGAGTAGGAGTAGAGAAAAAACTGGGTTGGTGATGATGGTGTGCCGTGCAATGCACAGGCATCTTGCTATTTTTTTTTGCATATAATTCCAAACACCACGTAGACATGGTCTTTGACCATTTTACAACTATGTTAGTATCATTGTTAGTGGTCAGCCGGTGCAAGTTATAGCCCCGGGTGTTTTAACCTTTTTTTAGTAATGATATCTGGCGATTGTTTGCCACGAGCTCAATCCTGACGAATCCCACGTAACTGTCAGATTTCCATCCAACGGTGGCCTGTTTTTAAGCCATCGTATTTGACAAAACCGCCACCCTTACACACGTACTGTAACTTTATCGTGGGCGTTTGCAACTACCATGTCTCCCAGTGAATGTTTGCTGGGGATTGGAGTTAGAACCGATAGAGGTTCGTAGTTGTTCCATGCTCGGGCATTAAAGTTTGTAACTATTTTAGATTAGAATATACTACTCCTCCTGTGCTAGTAGTAGAGCAGAGTCCTACTCCACTACTACTCTACAAAAGCAAGTTACAGCATAGTAGTAGGTACTGTAGGGAGTACCAGTACTATGATCACTCAAGCAAGTTGTCTGGCATCGATATGACCCGGCCCTACGCTGCTGGTATGTGTCTCGTAAGTCAAGTGGCATGCTATAGTCATCATCACCTGTCCACTTCCCACTGCACATATTCGCTTCTCCATCTTTGTGTGCACATAATCTCGTCCAATCTTCCATCCCCGCTAAGGCGCCTCCCCCCCCCCTCGTCCGAAGCCCAAGAACTAACAATGGCAGAACCGAGCAGCGTCCGTCGAAAGAGTGGCTGGAATTCGCTCCCCACAGAGGTAATCAAGCTCATTGTGTCACATGTGGACAATCTCAGTACCATGCCGCTCGCTGTGTGCTCGTCTGGGCTGTACCGTTTACTCAAATCCCTCAGGCCAGAGCTTTTTAAGCCAGCTCCTTGCTTGCTGATGCCGCCTGATCTTCAGAAACGGTGTGTCACGCGGCATAACGATCGTAGGGTGGCGAGCATCAACCCCCTTGACTGTGATCTGATCCCCGTCACCCTCAACTACATTAATGGTATGTACTGGGTCGGCATGAACACGTCTTGGATGGTGCTCGTCGACAGTCGCGGCAGCTGGATGCTCGTGGAGGTTTAAACCCGGCGATTGGTCCCCCTTCCTTCGATTAACACTGCAGTGCTTTTGCACCGCGGCCCAGAATACTCGGAATCATACAGTAGCCAACATGATACAAAGTTTGATTTGCTCAAGGTTGTATCTGCCAAGTGCCCACAAGATCTGCAAATTATAAAGACTTCAGGCTAATTGTGTTCTTCAACTGCAGTCTCGCCTATCTGATCGGTCACTGCGGTAAGTGGATAAATCTGCATGTCCATCACAGGATCATATATCCTCCATGGTTCTTTGATGCCATTGAACACAAGGGCTTCATTAATGTTGTCGACTCCTTCTATGGTTGGACGTATTACTGGCCTACTCCAGTCATCACTACAAATGGCTGTTACAGTAGTATGTTACTTTCCTATGATATCATGATGGCTTACTTATATTATTGTCAACATTTACTGAAAAAATATTCATGCTCATAACATGTTGTTCTTAAGATTGACTACATTAAGAGCCCTTTTTTATTTGACTCCAACTTGATATGATGTTGTAGGCCGCCTGGTGTCCCTACCCTTCCTAATCCTAGAACCTTTAAAAGAAAAGTGGCATGGCAGTTGCAGGTGCTTCCTGGCTCGATCAGACGACAGTGAACGATTGATGATTGTTCGCACGTACCGGACTTTTTGTTTTGCGGAATACAATCACAATCACTGCAAGGTCTTTGATCGGGATCCTAGCTTCTCTGGGCCTTCAGGAATTTTTGGCAGGAGGCTAGTAAGTAGCCTTGGTACACGCTCTTTGTTTGTCGGACTGAATTATCTGATTAACCAGGAGATAACCGACGGCAAGGATCATAATGGCAGTGCGGTTTCGTTCATCAGGCAAAACTGTGTGTACACAGCGTACCATGTGTCTCTGCATGCACCATACCCTGATATGTGCCGCCATGCTCTACAGCCCAAAGTAGGAGAGAGGGTCGCAAGTATCAGACTTCAACCTGCTGGTTGGAGTTTCCCCTGTCAGGCACCCATCTGGTTCAAGCCGTGAGCCAATCTCCACAGCTTAATAAATAGTAACGTCTAACTGAGCCAGTTAGTTAGATGCGTACACTTGGTGTAGTAGGATCTTTATTTAGTTTGATGCATACACTTGTTCTTTTTTGGTAGCCCTTTTGTAATGATGGCTGATGTTTGGTTTGGAAGACAAAGCTGCATTTTTACTCTTCTGGACTGCTTACTGCTTCTGTTGCACCCCCAGCCCTGGTTGCTACTGCCACTGTTTTCAATGTACAATCAGTAGTATATTTCGTCTGTTGGTTGAATAAATGTGTTGTTATAACGACAAACACAATGTTTTGGAAGTCGTTGCACGGTCCGATCCTTTAGTGCCCCATACCATGCGTAGCGCATACTATTTTTCGTACGGAACACATTTTCCACTTGTTGATAACATGCAGCCCACTGATGAAGGCCCAATAGAGGAGCCCATAATTAACTGGAATGGAGGCTCTCACATGAATCCGGCCCAGGTACATTCTCATGGTCCCCTAAACATAAATAAGTAAATAAATAAATAAATAAAGCTAAATGTGCATGCATCAGTTCTTTAAATTCATGATTTAATAGGAGGATATTATTTCCTATGATAGTGTTGTTACATTCAGTCGATAATATTATTAGGCAAAGATAGCGACCATTCTTCTTTCTCCCAGCATTTTCTTCCTGCAACCAGCGGACCCATGCAAATCGTAGTCAACGTCGTAAATAGTTCCGGTCCATTTTTAGTTTTCAATAAGAATGTCCAGCCCAGCACATTGGCGACATCACTTTATCCTCCTGTCAACATAGTTTTTTTTTGAAATGATCCCTGTCAACATAGTGAATCAGGAGAAGACTGTAACTGTGAGTATGACAGTACGGACCCACCAGGTCCACTCCTGAACACAAGAAAGCGCCTCTTTTACTAGTCAGATGCACCCCTCGTTTTTTACTCTAATCCACCCTGCTGATATCTTGGACCCACATCATTTTCAACGTATAGTCAATTAACGACGGAATTGCACAACTTTTTTTGAGTAGTAATTCGGAGGAGCAGGCTATAAACTGGGTTGTGCGGACTCTGTGCCCGTCTAACAACATGACTAGCCCAGCAATTTTTTCTTTGGGAAAATAGGTAGCCCAATATTTCTTTTTGAAGAATACCCAAGCTAGGCCTATTTGTTTTCTCCGACTTACTAGGCTGCAAATTCAAGACGAGGAGGGATGCATTCCGTACTTGCTAAAGAGTATGGTCAGGGTCTGTTAAAAGTAATATCAAAGGGGTTGAAAATTCCAAAAAAATTATAGCAAATGGGATATTAGTTTCTTTTTTTGTTTTTGTTCTTCACTGATATTTTATACTCCCTCCGCCCCAAAAATCGTGTCTTAGATTATTCTAGATATGGATGTATCTAATACCAAAACGTGACTTGATACATTCGTATTTAGACAAATCTAAGACAAGAATTTTGGGACAGAGGGAGTATTTCATTGGATTTAACATGATATAGTACTAATTTATTTTTAAATTTGTTTTAGTATGCTACTAATTTTTGGATTAAGAATATTCTGTTCCCCAACAAAAATTTGTGAATTTTCAAAATTTCGCATATATTTAGTTAAATTTTTAACCCTGGTACTGACCAGAAAATGGGCATCAATTCTAAAAATGGAAAATGGGCTGCAATAAATTCCATATGAATTAGAAAATGAGTAAAAATTATAAAAATAATAGAAAATGGGTTGTACATGCCACAGATTTCGAGGCTGACTTGTTTACGCAAGGCTTTGTCAATCAACACACGATTCTAGCAGCAGTGACTGTTGGATGTCCATCAAACAGCCAACGTGCTTCTTCAATCTCTAATCTTCCTGCTCCAGCCGCCTAAATTAGCGCCAGATGTACTGTCTGCTCCCTCCTCTTGTGTCCCACTGTGATGCCGCGTAGGCTTCACCGGCCCACCCTACTCCCTCTGCTGGCCTGGCCGCACGCAATCAATTGCCTCCTTATTACGCGAAAAAATGATTCCGCCCACTGACATCTGGGGCGCACCGGTTGGGAGGCTGACTTGTTGGCCTACTAAGTTGATGCATACGCAGGGCTTGTCAACTTATTCAACAAACGATTCTAGCAGCAGTAACCGTTGGATTTGAAACGAACGGTCCTGCTGCTTCTGCAATCGCTGCTCTTCTTGCACCAGCCGCCCAAACCAGCACCGGCGAGACCGCCTGCTCCTGCCTCCAGTGGCCAGATGTGCTATCGTTGAGGCCTCACCGCCCCCTACTACTCCCACCGCTGGCCAGGCCATCCCTCTACTCACCCACACCCCCTGTTATTCTGCGGCGACGGCAGCCTCACACTGCAGCTGAACCAGTGAACCCTCGTATTCCTCTCCTTCTGGGCATCCACTATTGCGTCTTCCCCGGCTCCGCGTCGTCCCCTTCCTAGGCCTCGCCGTCGTCCACCGCCCTGGTGCTCTCGGCGCGGCATGGTCAACATGGTCAAGGAACGACTTCCATCGGACGTGGAGTGTACGTGGAGAGGCTGACAGATGGGTCCACGGCCGCACACAAGGAAATGCCTCCTTATTACGCACAAAATAATGATTCCTCCAGCTGACATCTGGGACCCACCGGAAGGGCCTCTATATTTTGCGAAAAAAATGTCCCCCCGCTGACAGGTCGGACCCACCAGCTATATCTTCGCACGCAAGGAAGTGCCTCCTTATTACGCACACAAAAATGAATACTCCCCCTACTAGCTGGGACCCAGCATAGTATGATGCTGACTTGTGGGCCTCCTCAGTTGATGGGGATGGAGGGCTTTGTCAACTTAGTCAATATGAACGATTCTAGCTCCAGTGACAGTACAATGTCCATCCAACGGCCGTAGTGCTTCTTCAACCTCTGGTCTTCTTGCTCCAGCCGCCCAAAGCAGCACCTATCTTGCCGCCTGCTCCTGCCTCCCATGGCTAGCTATGCTGCTGCGGAGGCCTCACCGCCCCCCTACTACTCCCACCGCTGGCCAGGCCATCCCTCCACTCACCCACACCCCCTGTTATTCTGCGGCGACGGCAGCCTCACACCAAAGCTAAACCAGTGAACCATCATACTCCTCTCCACATGGGCATCCACTTCTGCGTCTTCCCCAGCTCCGTGTCGTCCCCTTCCTAGGCCTCGACGTCGTCCACCGCCCTGGTGCTCTCGGCGCAGCGTGGTCAACATGGTCAAGGAACGAGCACTGTACATGGAGATGCTGACAGCTGGGTCCATGGCCGCAGCAAGGAAGTGCCTGCTTATTACGCGGAAAATAATGATTCCTCCACCTGACAGCAGGGACCGATTGGACGGGCCATCGTATTTCATGAAAAAAACTTTTCCCCCTGACTGTTGGGACCTACCAGCTACATCTTTGCATGCAAGGAAGTGCGTCCATATTACGGGCAAAAATAATGATTCGCCCCCTGACTGCTAGGACCCACCAACTACATCTTCGCACGCAGGGAAGTGCCTGACAGTTGGAACCCACCTGGTCAAAGTGTACATAGTGTTGTCATTCTGGTCGTGAACGTGTACGTACATACTGGGTGATGTAGAGGCACGCATGTGTCATAGTAGAGGCGCGCACGTGTCATAGTAGAGGCGCGCACGTAGCATGTACACGGCAAGGGTGCAAGAAAGAAAATACGGCCACGTACGTACATACGGGCGGGGTCTCGAACGCCTACTCGAGCATACGTAGGGCCAAGGCTCGTGTACATGGCTGGGTCGGAATGGAGAAACTGTGTCGTCGTCGTGTTCATGGGGACCCAACCGGCTGGGTCGGAACAGAATGTGTCGTCGTGTTCATCGGGTGGGCTTGGACGGAACAGCCGATGGAAACGAGGCCTGGCGTACCACAGAACAGAGGAAACGGCCTTGTGTTCGACCGATCACGGTCGAAACGGGATCCTGTTTATATGGAGGAGTCTGGCATACCGCAAAACGGATGAAACGGACTTCTGTTGGACCTCCTATGGTCGAAACGGGGTCCTGTTGATTAGGAGGGGTGTGGCATACTGCAAAACAGAGGAAACGGGCTTGTGGAAGGAGGCAACATGGTTCGATCGGCTTCAGTTAGCAGCAGTAGCGAAGGAATCGCTCAATCGCTCTGGTTCAGTAATGCGTAGCCTACAGTGCAATCACTCGGGTTCAGTTAGGCGACGCCTCGCTCGAGTTCAGTTAGAGCCCAACGCCTCGCACCCACACGCGTACATGTACGAGAGAAACTCGCATCGCTCGGCCCCCGACCACCCAACGTAACCGGGAACTCCCCGAAATTTTCCTCACCCTCACTTCTACCACGGTTTTTTCCGTCATGGATGGCCCAAAGAATGCCATGCAGCTGCATCTCCGTCCCTCCCGGCACGAAAAGCCCATTTTCTGTCATAATTTTTTGTCATAGAAGTAGGAGCCTACCACATCTATGATGATACCGGGTTTTGTCACATTTATCGTCATAGAAGTGTCATAAGTATAACAGGAAAAAAAATCGTTCGACCCAAAATGTCACGGATGTGTCTTTTTTTGTAGTGAAAACCCTTGAGGCAGGCAGATATTTTCGAGAGATGCAGGAGGGATTGGGGACAAGAAACATAACACACGGTCGAAACACAATAACTGTGGTTGTCTTCGGGGACTAGCTAGAAATCCCCACACTGTGATGTATAATGGAACAACTTTGATGTGGCACTGTGATTTCGAGCTAGAAATCCCCACACTGAGTGAGGGTTATTAGGTTTACGATGCATATGTATGTTACACCAGACTTCAAGCCAATGACGGGGATTCATGCATGCACACGTGCATAGTATATGCGCTCAAACTTAATTAGGTATGAATCTCACCATGACCTATACTACGATAACACGAACCAAAGGAAGAATCCGCCATGGTAACCAATCTTGTTGTCGGTCAAGGTGATCATGGATATCCACATGGGCCCATGAATATACAAGCTTGTCGCCGATAACCACACGAGGGAGTGTACCGTTCAAGAGAACCACTACATGCATACGTATGGAGGTGATGTGTGCATGCATGTTTGAATACCTTTTCACAACATTGCTGTGGGCATCCGTCAAAAATCGTACAGTCCCCACATAGAGCGAGATCGGTTCATGACGTGTCATTGTACTAGCCAGTTCGACTCTCTGGGAGGGATTCATGTGTACACATGCAAGTGTGTGTGCTCAAATTGTATCATGTCATCCCAGAGCATGACCTATATATATATATCATATTACAAGCAAAAAAATAATCCCTCCTAAGTCAAATTAACCTCTCGTTGTCGGGCGAAAGGTAGTGATGGACCAAGTGGGCCCACTGATGGAAAGCATCGATATCGCTGATAACCACTTAAGTGGGTGCGAGAGGACAACCACCATTGCTTTGCATGTGGGTCAAACATATGTTCAATACCCAAAATGCACAACTTTGATGTGCCACATGCCTAAAAAACCGTAAAACCCCACACAGAGCGAGGCTCATGAAGCATACTACATATGATGGTCCTCTTCGCCCTCTTCACGCATACTATATGCTCCTACCGTAATACAACCCAAAAAGAATCCTCCTCGATTGTGAAATTAATTAACCTCTCCCGATGTAGGTCAAAGTGATGCATGCGTCGATGATGGCCTCGTGGGCCCACAGATGGAAGCGTCACACATGAGTATCCTAGCTAGGATAACCACTGTCTGGATGCATGTGGGCCAAAGAGGTGTTGTGTGATGTTTGAATAGCCAATTTCACAACTTTGATGTGGCACATGCCTCAGAAACTGAAAAGTCTCGACACTGAGTGAGGTGTACTTGTTAACGGACACATACGTATAGTATATATGCTAGTCCCCCCACCTCTTCGACTCGTACTATATACCACCATAACACAAACAAAAAGGATTCTACCTTGCTGGTCAAATTAACCTCACTGCCGGCTGTTCGTCAAAGTGATGGACAACGACCTCGCGGGCCCACAAAAAGTGTCACACGCGAGTATCAAGTGTCATGTAGGACGACCATCAACTACATGTGGCCAAAACTTGTATGTATGAAAGGGTTATGTAATGTTTTAAATAATGAAATCACGACTCTGATGTGGCACATGCCTAACAAAACGGCTAACCCACACGGTGGCTCACAAGTCGTAGTGTACTGCGAGCCACCCGCCACCCCCCAGATGCACACACCCACACCCACACACACCGCGAATCCACCGCAACTACGATGCATGTTAAATTATCCCGCGGTGAACATATGTTACCGAAGGAGGGACGTTTTAATTTCGAAAAAAAACATAGATCATTAAGACATTTTAGTACATTAATTGATCGATTTTCTATGGGTATAATGTGCAAAAATCAAATTTGAGCTATATGCAGACGTGACAGTGCACCTAAATGGATTACAAAAACACATGTGTCTCACTGGGTGCATGTTTTACTCCCCGTGCAAGAAATTTCAAACATTGAGAATCTTGATTTTTAAATTCTAGTACATCCAAAACTTATTTGAAGTTCATGAAAATTATCATGTTGTCATATGGCACCAATACAAAGTGGCATTGTACTTTATTCTTGTCAAATTTTAGACCAGTTTTGATGTAATCTTTATCTAATTACAAACGGGAGATTATTAATAATTGGGAGCCAATATCCCATTATTTATTAGAACCGTGAGCGTTAGACCAACAATGGATACATGCCATGCTTCGGTTAAGCAATAAAGTGGCAGCATTAATCATCCAAATAGAAAAACAATATATGTGCCACCACGCGACCCGTGTGTCGTGCGAGCAGGCTTGAGTTGACGGGACGCATGCGACCAGTCCACTGTGCAGGCAGACCGAGAGGCGTGCGTGCAGGTGTTTGAATTGACAGAGGTGTGCTTGTCGTGCAGTGCCATCGGGAGGCGTGCAAGTACCTATGTGAAACGACAGTAGGCATGCCAGCAGTCTGGTGCGCAGGCTCAACCGGAGGCAAGCCAGCGGTTTGACCGTCGCCCGCCTCTCTCCCACTACTCCATATTAATGGTGCGCCCGAGCGAACCCCCCCCCCCATCCTCGCCGCACACACAATCATCTCTCTCCGCTTGCATCCTCAACGCTGCTCTCAGTCCTCAAAGCCGCCAGTGTATGAGGATGCAGCTGAAGCGCCCCATTGGAGGGAGTGGTGATGTCGGGGCTGCTGAAGCACCAGAGCATGGTGTGGAGATGGAGACAGAGGTTGCCGTCACCGCCGGCGAGTTATCACTGCACCCTGGCGTCGTCCACGGCGTCGAGCTTCCACAGCCAGAGGAGGAGTTCCATACCGACTCTGGTGATGACTCGGGCGACAACCCCGGCGACGACTCCAACGACCACTCTGGCGGTGACACCGACGACGGACAATTGGTTAGTCATCTATACCCATTTATGTGTCAAATAGATCCTAGGGTTTCTCTGGTTACTCCTGCCTCCCCCTTTTTGGAATAGAAATCATATGGTTATGTTCTCCCAATCCATGAAATCTGAGTAAGTTCCGTTAGATCCATGTAGTGTATTGATTGTTTGAATGGTACAAGTGATAAGTGATTAGTTGTTTCAACTGTGCAAATGATTTCTGCTAGTAATCTGACTAGGGTTAGTGTTCGTGCTAATAATTCCTAGGCAAAACTTAACAACTGATTTTGAATGACCTACATATATTTGTGCCATTATTTTCTTCAAGATTGGTCTGTACATAGACGACTGTGCTTAAAAATCGAACCATAATCTCTGGATATGTATAAATAAATAGCCATAAATTCCTAATCCTACTTTACGGCATGTAAACATTTGTTTGATGCCAAATATGCTCTAGTGATGTACGGTTTGCTTCGCTTGGTGATGGGTACTTTGACCAGTCAAAGCAAAATATCCTTCGTGTAGCACTCCAGGTAGTGCCCTTTTTTCCTTGCTGAGCCACATAGTCATGAACGAGAAAATTGTGCAGGCTCAGGGCACAACTAGAGTAAATCATTGAGAATAGCTCTCCTCCCGTTCACTATAGCAAGAAAAAAAATTAGACGTGCGGACGTGTAATCTGATCACTTGCCACACATCTAAAATCCAATTTACGCATGTTCTAATTATATGTGGTCGTGCCTTTTAAAAAAATGCCATGTAGTTTTTAAAAATCATTCATGAATTTTAGAATGTTTATGTAGTTTTAAGAATAGTGTTCATATATGAAAATAATGCTCACACCAATTGAAATTTGTTCACCTTTTTCTCAAGAAAAGTTTGTTCATGTAATTCTAAGAAGTGTTCACATGCTTACTAATATTTTGTAATTAAAGAAATTCATGCTCTTTAAAAAAGTCCATGTGATTTAAAAATTATTTCTGTATTTCAAAAAGAATGTCGATGCATTTTGAAAAACAAATATACAATTTAAAAGTAATGGGCATATGAGAGATGGTGTATGTACTGGGTGCGGGTCGTAGCTCGGGAAGGGCATGTCCAGCTTGACGATATTAGTTTTGAACTGTTAGACATTCACTTGCGACGATGTTGTTCAATGGAAAGTGTGTATGGGTTTAGGGTTTAGGTAGTGGCCGAGACCATCACCTTAGGATTGGCCATGTTCAGACACATTGCGATCAGATGGACACCACGACCATGGTTGGCAGGAAAGAGGATAAGCGACAACAGGATGTGGCCAATGTTGAAATATATAAGATGAACCTGTGGAGGGATCTTAAGTTGTGCTTATATTGTACTAGAAGTATGTGTTTTTATTTTCTTTCGTTGCAACATAGGGGGAGGTTACAAATCCATCGACTCAGATGGAAAACCTTGGGAATACCAAATAATTGGCAGAGACACAGGCAAAGCAGAGACACAGGCGTCCCGCCCGCGAGTGACGGCCCTGGACGGTCGATGGCAGGCAGAGACATAGGCGCCCGGCCCGCGAGGGACGGCCCGGGACGGTCTATGGCAGCTCTGTCGGCATCGGTCGCAAGGGGGACGGGACGAGACACGGCTTCCGGCGACCTGGAAGGCAGCGGCTAGGCTCCCCTGCTGGTTGGCTCATGGCCAACCAAAAAAGAAATATGGTGGAGGAAGAAGGAGAAAGGAGGCGCTCAGGAGGCTCGGTGGTGGCCTCGACCCGATCCGATCTGGAATGAGAGCCTACGGGGAAGGCCTTGAAGCAGTGGAGACCGTTGAGGGGGGACTGGGAGTGCTACGCACGGTGGTAGTTCCCCGCTGGACAGGGAGAAGGGGAGAGAAGGAAGAGAGAATCGAGAGTGTGGGGAGAAAAGGCATGGGGGAGAGACGAGGATGAGGGCGGCAAAGAAGAAAGATAATATCGGAGGACAGACAGCGATGCATGTGGGGGTCAGACGACACTCGTCGCCCGCGTGAGAGGGCTCATCTGGCTTACCATATGTTGTTGTGAAGCCTCGCTGCTGTTGCAATGTTCTTTGAAGATATCGTCGGCATCGCATGGTTGCAAATCTAGTTGTTGTAGTTTATTCTACACCCTCTATTTAGGTAAAATTAATTTTAATCGCATGCACTGGTCCGAATTGATCATCAATGGTTCATCTAAACTAATGAAAGAAGGGTGTGTGCATACACGACAATATATCTGCTTCCCTCTATTTTTATGCTTGTTCGAGGTGCCAGCCCCAAAAGAACAAATATTTTGCTTGATGGGGTTGGCAGCTCCATAATTAATAGAAGCATCAAATTAGTCATGCAAGTTGGGAAGATCAAGAACACACAAACAAGTAATGAACAGAGGCTTGGAGCTGTGATGTAGCTAGCATCAGAAAATGTAGGGTAAAACGAACAAAAAGTAGCGGAACCACATGCTAGTTTGCTGATGTGTAATTAAGCATAGAGAACATTAAGCAGTCTGATTGAACCAACAGGTGGCATCAGAACAACACCATTATCATAAATATAGCATTCAAGAAGTAAAATAGTAGGCAGTGATATCTAGAAGTACAGTAATACTTAGGACAAAACTAAAGCATATTAACTATATGTGCACTGGTATGTAATTTAGCGCATGTAACATGTTCACTGCCAGAAGTATGGCCCTACACGTGCAAGCAGAATAACGCGCCTCATGAAAAACTGAATGATGCCCTAAAGAAATTCAAAGGTGCGGTGCTTATGCTAGGAAAGTTAACGTAGGCGCCGACCGTTGGATAATAGTACCTGATTCTCGGCGGCGTATGGGTATCATTGTCATACTTGATAGCTAAGGATCGTCGATTGTGCTCGTGTTGCGGTTGAGTTTGGGCCGGCTGTCGCCATCGCTGAAGCGGCTCCGGTGCTACGGTTGCGGCGCCTGTTGACATACAAGAAAGCTCATCTATGGTAAGTGAACAGTTGCATGATAAAGATAAAAACCGAAGGAGTACAAATCGAAATAACCTGATGAGGCTGCGGCATCGGTAAAAGCAGGGTCGGTGGAGTTGAATATGGCGTCCGTGGAGCGGGTCTGGTGCAGTGGACGAAGGCTTCGGCGGGCTCATTGTACAGTGCTTTCGGTGAGGCGGATCTGTTGCGGCGGACGAGGGCTTGTATGAAGGGCCAGCGAAGGGGCGGACGAGGGAGTCAGTGAAGGGCCTACACTGTGGTGGATGAGGGCGCCGGTTAAGCAGATCCGGTGTGGTGGACCATGATGGCGGTCAAGGAGATATGGAGCGGTGGACAAGTCAATCGCTGAAGCGGCTCCGGTGAAGTGGTGAGTTCGCAGTTGGGGGTTCCAAGGTGCGGAACGTAGATCCGGCGGGGTGTGAGGTCCACCGCTACGGCGGAGGACTAGATTCGGCGGCTTGCCATGGTTGGGGGGATCGGGGAGGGGAAGGGGAGGGGCTCTGGGGAAGAATGTTGGGGGCAAAGAGGGGAAAACAATGGAGTTACCAAAGCAACCCTTTTTCGTTCATCTGGCAGGGGTAAAACATGAATATCGCAGGACTATACTTTCGGGCGCGAGATATTTCAATGTGAGTGGGAAGTTTGAAAGCTTTTGGCGCCTGAAATTATATTCTGCTCTTGTACGGCCGACTATGATATCATGGCCAAGAATTTGTTTGTTTTGCACGCAAAAAAAGTGCAAGTTTTGAAAATCAATGTCTCCAACTCGAAACTTAGATTGTCCATTCAATTCTAATATGGATCAGTTAGCTACTACAAGCAAATACCATCATACGGTCCAATTCAAATGAAATTCCAAATGTGTTTATCCTAAATATGATGACAAAAGCAAAAATGTGTATCTGTATGAATAAAGTGGATGATTATAAAGTTTGAACATGCCCGTATGTGTATATATCTAGGTTTGATATATGAATTTGAAATCATGAAATCCCGGCTTAAAAAATGTACCTCCATTTAAATGAATTACAAAAGCTAATGATGGAGTTGAATTCCAAAATTCCAATCTTAGGTTTGTAATTCTGGTACATCAAGGTATATCACGCATGTTGAAAAGTATCGTTATCTCATAGTCCAAACTGTGAAACAAATTGATCAACCATGAGTGCACACACTATTGACCATGTATATCTCAATTACGTTAAAGTCCCTCAAATACAGACACCTCACACTTTATCTGAAGCCAACCCCTCCCCCCCCCCCACACACACATAGAGAAGTCATTCTCTCCCCCCAAACACCAACACACGAGCACATTAACACCCCTCTCTCTTCTAATGTCCGGACCCCAATATAGGTCTCTATCACTTTGTCTCTCGGGCATGCACACATCTCTTCCCCCACTCTCTAGGTCTCCCGGCATCTCTCTTTCCCAAGTACACGCACTATGTAGAGTGTATCTTTCCCATACACACAAAACGTCGCCCCCAAATGTCTATCTCCTTAGTTATGTGGTTCTCGCACACTCACCTCACACACCACCCCCACTGCAAACAAGCACACTTTGTCTCCTTGTGCACCACTCTCCTCTTTATATCTCTCCCACATGCGGACCCGCCCCAGCTCCTTCCCTGTATACATATATGTCGTGAACCTTTCCACGGCTCCCTAATGTATCATCGTTCTAGATCTCGCACATTGTTCTCTATACCATATATTCTAGATCTCTCATGAAGTCCCTATCATACACACGATGACTCGCTTCCCTTGCGTCTCTGTACATAGGCCAATTTCGAACAACATCAACATTGTCTCCCTATCTATACGCCATTTATGGACACAAATGACCCCTCTCGCCCCCTATCTTCCTCTCTCTCTCTCTCTCTCTCTTCTCTCTCTCTCCCTCGCTAGCTCTCTCTCTCTCGCTCTCGCTCTCACACCCCTCTCCCACACACACACTCGATGTATCTTCCAAATAGTCTGCTCCCCCCGCCCGCACCCATGCTATCCCGCTACTACACATGTCACACCATTCCCCTTCCCTTATACTAGGTTTACATCATTAGTGGTCTCTCTACTCCACATACACATACTCCCTCTCACACACAAACGCATGCACATACACACACAGACACGCACAAACACCCATTTATCTGGATCCTCATCTCTCCCCATGTCCGCATGTGTATCTCACACACTCACTCTCTAATTATGTATATGTGTATCCATTTTACACAACAAAAAGCACCATGTAAATGTCTCTCTCTATCCTCCACACACATAGACACAAAGAATCTGTTATCATTGCCTCAGTCTCTAGACATATCACTCACGCAAACTGTCTCTCTCTCTCTCGCAAACACGCTCAGCAAGGGTTTCCCCGTGAATAACTTATTGTCTATTCATCAACAGTCGTGGCAGTACGACGAACACGAGATGTGAAAAAGAATAAATCTACACGTGCTTAGACCACCTAGTATGACTACTAGGACTAGAGCAAGCCAAAAAGCGTGCCGCCATCACCCCCTCCTTATTGGTGAGGGGAAAACCTTTGTTTTACGCAGTCGAGAAGTCATTGTGATAAGGCCCCACATGCTGAGGCGTTGAATAGAATGTAGATGCTAGTTTACGGAAACAAGTATCGATAATATGTTTGTATCTCCATACTTATATTTCTTCTCTTATAAAAAACCGAGTTGGTGATGATGGTACGCGTGCCATCTTGCAATATAGACCGTCTGATCTATATCTGACGGATGGAAATTAAACTAAAAGATACCCGCACCCCTCTCCACATTTGCAGACAAGGCCTTCCCTCGTTCATCCTTATCTCCAACAACCTCATTGTTGAGCAATTAAGAAATGAAGCATCTAGAACAAACTGGCATGGTGGCCACTGCCGGCGTCGTCAATCCCCATGCCTCCGCTCAGTCTGACCACCAATCACCACCACGCCCCACTCCTCTTCACCTTATCTCATATTTCTCGAGATATCATTAGTTTTTACACATGGGATTACTCCTGCATGGGTCAATCACAACAAGTGTTTCATAAAAAATGCATCTTGATGTTCCGTGCAATGCACGGAACTTGCTAGTACTCCTACAAAAGACTAAGTTGGTGATGATGGTGTGTCTGCCATCCGTTGTTTCTGACCATTAGATTTACATCTAACGATTGTGAGGTAAGTTGTTGCCTTTTCTCACCAACATCCCACTTGTCTACCAATTTGCAGAAAAACCCATAATTAGTATCTTAAAACCAACCACATCCCTCCCTGACCTCACCAAAATAGCCCAAGGAATATATTCTAATTGAAACATAATATATCTCTAGTGATATATGTATATCAAAACTAGAGTGTTTTGTATCAAGTTTGTGAATAAGTATTATTCTAATTATGATTCGTTGCAACGCACATGAACATTGCTAGTATTTCCAACCATGCATTTTTTCCTAGTATTCCATAGTTTCGAGTTTTCCATCAAGATATTAGTCACTCATGGTTGATATTTACTTTCAATCATGTACACATATGCACTATGTAACTAGCCTTGCTTATTGGCTTCCAAAGCTTAACTTTCGCTCCTACTTAAAATATGTAGAGTATTTAACAAAAAACTACCACTTTCAACCAGCCCTAGGAAGAATCTATTGTACAAAAAATAGCAAAAAGAAACCCAAAATTTCTTAATCCACGCCAAAAACTACTACCTAGTACTCCTACCGATTAGGTTCATTTAAACCCATTTATGACAGGGTTGGCCCACACGTCCGTGCTAACGAGGCAGCTTAAACCAACACATTTTGTTTAACCGTTGACACGAGGGACCCACATCTGACCTTCTATCCTCTTATTCCCCTTCAAATCATTATTTTTCTTGAACATTACTTCAAACAGTACTGATGCATGTTCGTCAGTGGAGCCAGTGATGAGCGAGTTGGCCGCCGCTCCGCCGGACGGGCCGAACGCCGCGCTGGCCTCCGCATGGGTTGGCAGGCTGGCCTGAGAATGACTCACGAGCGAGCAAGCCGCCACGTTGGCCTTCACTTGAGCCAGATGGCTGGCCTTAGCGTGGTGCGCGCGAGCAAGCCGCCGCACCGCCGTGCCAATCTAGCTAGCAAACCTTGCAGACAAGTAGCTGGGTGGAGCTATCTTGGCTAGCTAGCGGCTGCAAGCGCCGGACGGAGCTGACATCTGGGCTGCCGCAAGATGGGCTCCGCACCACCGGCGGTTTTGACCTCGCCTTCTGCCGGCGGTGGTAGCTACGTCCCATGGCCGAGGATGACTAGGTGGACGGGCCAGAGGTAGGAGTTCACTCGGGGATTTTTGTGCAGACTGACATGTAGGTCCCACAAGTCATAACACCCGGTTGAATAGAAGGCGTTGACTTAATGGGCGACATGGGCCCTGTTAGAGGTTATAGTTAGATTCTAACCTTGAACTAACTCTAACCAAAGTGA
Source organism: Triticum aestivum (assembly GCF_018294505.1). NCBI lineage: Eukaryota > Viridiplantae > Streptophyta > Magnoliopsida > Poales > Poaceae > Triticum > Triticum aestivum. The sequence goes on along the minus strand of NC_057813.1, from coordinate 426,509,756 downwards.
TGTTTGGATGGCTGGGTTAGATTGACAACAAATGTATCCAAACAGGGCCATGGGTTGAAATGTGCCTATAACGGCACTTTGTAGAGTAGTCGTTTCTTAGTAGGGCTAGTTGGTAAGAGCATGTACAATGGTTGATAAGGTAGTCTTATCTTAAGTCGGCCACGTATGCAAGTGGTAGTAGTTTCTTAGCATTATTAGTGGTTTCTTGCATTATTAGGGGTTTCTTATAAGGAACAATGTACTACTAGCGACAAAAGGCGATTCTAGGCTGTGTTGTACTCCAACGAGTACTACTAGGGGTCGCGGGAGTGTATACCTTGTTTTGTGGGTTCGATCCCGGCCGAACGCACGGCGGCCTTTTTTTTAAATAGTAACTTTGCTGTGAGCCAATATTTTACACGGTTAGTTTGAGTTTTGAAGTCAAACGTACGTGCAGCACCACAATCTGGGTGCACTGGATAGCCTAGCCACGTGAACGGGTTTTCCTTCCCAGCATCCCGTGGCTCGCGTGCTCGCCCTAGCCGCACCTCGGTTGCAGCTTCCTCATCAGCTAGTAGCATATTTAAACTAGCGCCTCCCAATTAAGCCCGAGGAGCCGGAAAAGCCTGGCGGGGCATTGGGAACTGTGCAATATGGCTCTGTACGTAAAGTGATCTACTACTACTCTGTAGCTTGTGGCATTGCACGCATGGACTTCACTCCATTATCGGCTCTACTATAAAAGAAATTCCTCTTGACGTGTTTTTTTGAAACAGAGGCAAAAGCTTTGCTTCATCTCATTCATAAAGAAGGAACTACTAACAAAGTTTGACGAGATCCATTACACCTCCACAAATGGAAGCAAAAAGCCTAGTCTCATTGTATCAAATAACTCAAATGTTCTGCCCCTACAGTAACTATCGCTGATAAACAGGCTACTAGTGTGTGTGTGTGAGAGGAGCGGCTGAGTAGGCCAGCTACGTGAGAAGAGCAGTTGAATAGAGCACCGAGAGTACCCACTAGGCCACTACGCAGGTGTAATTTCCCTGCATTGATAGTACAATGATGGTTCTAGAGAACAGTAGTACCCTCCACTTCCAACTGTAGCTTCTTGGCCCTGAGATTCAAGAGTTCAAAACTGGTGCACTATACTAGACTAGACTAGAAGTACAGTACATCGCACTACTAGTTGAGAAAAAGTAGTACTAGTACTGCTACAGTATGAGTACATACTCCTCCGTCACATAATGTAAGACGTTTTTTGACACTAGTTGGCGTGTACAAAAAATAGCAAAAACATACCCAAAATTTCTTAATCCATGCCAAAAACTACTACCTAGTGCCAAAAATTTCTTACTAGTTCTATTATTTACAGTATAATGCAATCCCATAACGTCCCATAATGCTAGTACTAGTAGTAAATAATAGCCTCACCACTTTGCTAAGGAAAGATCTACAGTTGGAAGGGACGAGGCCCTGCGGTTACTACGCTCTTATCTCCTTCTCGCCAGTTCCCCTCCCCCTGAAGAGAAGGCAGTTCGTCGCTGCTCCCATGGATTCACCAGGTGGTTCTCCTCCTCATCGGGGCTAGGAGACCTTGGACGACGATCCTCTAGGAGAAATCGCACGCTGCTCCGACGTCCTCACCGCTGCAAGACTCGGTGCTTCCTGCACCAACTTTTTCAAGACGGTGCTTAAACAGGCTTGGGAAAAGGCCATGCTTGTTGGTCTTCCATGCGTCCTCGAGGAGAAGGTTCTTCTATGGGACAATCCTTCGAACATTCCACCGCTCCCTGACCATGGTTGCACATTGACTCCACTAGAGTTGCCGGCGTTGAGAGGTAGTCAGATTTTGTCCGATGAGCAGGTCAGTAATGGAGTTTGATCATGTAGTACTTAGTTATTCCATTTCCATCCTGTAATTTCTCCGATGCCCATCGTCTTATATATAGGTCTGGGTTGGTGCCAACGAAGATTGGCTTGCATACCCCCGGCCGGATACCACCATCATTTTGCACAACATCCACAGCAGTGCGGACGTTCCGGTAGACCCCTTCTCCACCATTGGGATCGGCCTTCCGGACTGGCTGGGCTTGAATACGTATGATGATGCCTACATGAGATTGAAGAAGATAGCAATTGTGGACCCGCCAACAAAGCAACTTGGCTACGACGATTGCTATCTCATCACGGTGTTCGACATAAGGATTGCCATCAATGCAAGAGGTAGTAACGGCAGAGGCTGGCGCATGTTGGCGGCGGCAGATTTGTACCCCTACACGTTCGAAGACGTCGTGCGCCATCTAGGCCGCATCTTCGTGGTGACAAGCCAGGGGACTTGTTTCATCTGGTTGCCATCCTATGGTACGGGAGATTACAAACGGAATGCACAAACCATCATTTGCATACCTACACTACTAGAAAAAGGGCTATAGATGGGATTGACACTAATGGCGCACCAGACAAGGGGTGTGCCATTAGTATATACTAATGGTGCACCACCTTCTGATACGCCATTAGAGTTGAAACTACTAATGGCGCACCTAGCCCAAGGTGCGCCATTAGTATCAAAAAAAAAATTCTTTGAACTAGTGCGCCTGTCCAAACATACTAATGGCGCATCCAGACACAGTGTGCCATTACTAGTTGTAACTAGTAATGGCGCACCCGTCGGAAAGTGCGCCACTAATGTTGTTTTTTTATTATATTTTTTATTCCTTTTTTGCAATACTACTAATGGCGCACTGTTCAACCGTGCGCCATTACTAGTTTAAACTAGTAATGGCGCACTGTAGAACAGTGCGCCATTAGTATGTTTTTTTTTGCAAAACTACTAATGGCGCACCGCCAGAGGGTGCGCCATTAGTAACCTGGATTACTAATGGCGCATTTAGTGCTGGTGCGCCATTAGTAAGTGGGCAGCAACAAGATATTTTGGACAGCCTCTCCTACCCACACTCACTTTCTCCCCACTTCATTCTCTCCACCTCCTCCTTGTCTCGGGTGCCTCCTCTTTTTCACCTCATTTCCACCATAGATTCATTCAAATTAAGTGGTTAAATTACCTTGTTTTGATAGGTAAGTAAGGGGGGAAGCTATATTTATGTTGTTCTCCCTACAACAATGTGCACATGCACTTTTTATGGCCTAGCTAGATCTATGTATGTTCGTGGTGTTGCATATGTTTGTGGTGTTGCATATGTGTTTGTGTTTGGAGGTGTACCGGTATTTGAAATGCGATAGTTGCCAATATTTTGCCGGAATGTTGATTCATTTCCGTTTCGGCGAGAATTTTGGCATTAAGCATTCTTTTTGGTCCTATTTTTAGGGAAAGTCATGCCAAATTTTTTCTTGGTTCTAAAATATCGTTTTGCTCTACCCCGCAGGCGACCATGGTCCGCACGATGACCGAAGGCATCGTGAATAGGTTTTTGAGGTCCGCGAAGGCCGAGATGCTTCAAAAGAACGAGACGGAGATAAGATGTCCGTGTCGAAGATGCAAGCTGAAGAGCCTTATTGCGGACCCGGATTCCGGGCAGGTGCGGGACCACCTGCTCTTGCGTGGTTTCATGGATGGCTATCGGTGGCAAGGTGATGAAGATGACTACGAAGTCGTCCATGGGGGCCGGGCAAGAAATGAGGAAGGGCAGCAAGACAACCACCGCGGCTCGGGCGGGCGAGAAGACGAAGAATCCCCAGGAGATGATCACGATGGTGATGCTGTACATAGTCATCATGTAGAAGATGCAGGACATGATGATGAGGAAGATGCCGGAGCAGACGACTGGCATGATCATGAAGATGATGATGCCGGCGGAGCACACGATGCTGGACCATCGATGGGCTGGGTGCAGGACCCTCATATTCAAGAGCTGCTTCTCAAGCAGACGGATAACGCAAGAGCTGCCGCCCGAGAGAAAGCCAAGATGGATCAACTTGAGTTAGACGCGGTTACTCCATTGTATGAAGGATGCAGGCCCGAGGATACCCGCCTGAAAGTAATGCTCATGGCTCTGGAGATGAAGGTAAAACACAAAATGACCGACGCATGTTTCGACGAGAACATGTCATTCTGGCATGAACGTCTTCCCAAGGGGAACAAGTGCCTGACCAGTTTGGAGGAGGCGAAGAAAATCGTGTGTCCTCTGGATTTACCGCACGTGAAATACCATGTGTGCATGAACAATTGCATCATTTATCGGGACGAGCACGCGGAGTCTACCATATGTCCGGTGTGCGGCGTCACTCGATACAAGAAGAGGAAGAAAGCTCCTCGAAAAGTGGTGTGGTACTTTCCGATCACTCCTCGTCTGCAGCGGTATTTCGCGGACCCTAAGGTAGCAAAGCTCCTGCGTTGGCACGCGGATAGGGAGGAGAAGAAGCGAGAAGATGACGCAAATGATCCGGAGATAGATAAAAAAGACAAGATGCTGAGTCACCCTAAGGATGCGAGCCAGTGGCAAGCGTTGAACTTCGAAGACCCAGAATTTGGGAACGATCCAAGGAACATCGTGCTGGGCGCGAGCACCGATGGAGTCAATCCGTTTGGCAGCCAGAGAAGCACACATAGCACCTGGCCTGTGTTTGTGTGGATGTACAACCTTCCCCCTGGTTGTGCATGAAGAGGAAGTACATTCACATGAGTATGCTAATTGAAGGGCCGAAACAACCAGGGAACGACATCAATCTGTATCTGGGGCTGCTGAAAGAGGAGCTTGACACGCTGTGGAAAACGCCAGCCAATACGTGGGACGCCGCAGAGAAAGAATATTTCCCTATGAGAGCCGCACTGCTCACGACGGTGCACGACTATCTCGGTTACGGATATCTCGCGGGGCAGGTAGTCCACGGATTTTCTGGATGCGTAAGGTGCATGGATGACACAACGTATCGCCAGCTAGATAGAGATCCCGGGTCTTCGAAAACCGTGTTCATGGGACATCGAAGGTGGCTTCGCGACGATGACCCGTGGAGGAAACGCAAGGATCTGTTCGATGGTGAAACCGAACCCCGAAAACGCCCGTGTACGAGGAGCGGCGAGGAAATAGACAAGCTGTTGAAAAATTGGAAAGACTGCCCACTGCCGGGAAAGAAGCAAAAGGCGCCAGAGCCGGGAAAGAAGCGAAAGGCGCCAGAGCCGCTGCTGAAGGTATGGAAAACGAGGTCTGTTTTCTGGGACTTGCCGTACTGGAAGATCCACCGTGTGCCTCACAGCCTTGATGTCATGCATATCACGAAGAACGTGTGCGAGAGTCTGCTTGGTACCCTGCTCAACATGCCAGAGAGGACCAAAGATGGGCCGAAAGCAAGGGCAGACTTGAAATCAATGGGCATCAGGCAGGAGCTTCACGCTAATGATGATGATGATGATGATGATGAGGCGAAGCAGGACACAGAAAGTCGTCGCAAAGGCAAAAAGGCCAAGAAGACCGGAAATGACTACCCTCCCGCGTGCTTCACTCTAAGTCAGGAGGAGATCGAGCAGTTTTTCACCTGCCTCCTAGGAGTAAAACTTCCTTACGGTTACGCGGGGAAGATAAGCAGATACCTAGACCCAGCGAAGCAGAAGTTCAGCGGGATGAAGTCTCACGACTGTCACGTGCTGATGACGCAGATACTTCCAGTTGCAATCCGTGGGATCATGGACGCGCACGTCCGTGAAATGCTATTTGGCCTATGCAACTTTTTCGACGTCATCTCTCGGAAGTCGATTGGCGTGAGGCAACTCAGAAGGCTACAGGAAGAGATCGTGGTGATACTATGCGAGCTTGAGATGTACTTCCCGCCCGCATTCTTCGACGTTATGGTGCATCTGCTGGTCCATATCGTGGAGGATATCATCCAACTCGGGCCGACGTTCCTGCACAGCATGATGCCGTTCGAAAGGATGAATGGTGTCATCAAAGGATACGTTCGGAACATGTCACGTCCAGAGGGAAGTATAGCCAGGGGCTTTCTGACCGAAGAGTGCATCTCCTACTGCACGAATTATCTAGGCATCGAGAACCCGTTGGTCTGCCCGTCAACAGGCACCTCGGCAGGCTCGCTGGATGGGGTCACCGTGAGGGTCGCCGCGAAATGCATGTCGACTTCGAGGGTCGACTCGCCGACTTTGAAAGAGCAAACCTAGTCGCGCTACAACACATAGACGTGGTCGATCCTTGGGTGGTAGAGCACAAAACCTTTATTGAGAAGACGTACAATGACCGAGGCCAACAGAGGACGGACGGAGATATACTCAAAGAGCACAACTCATGTTTCACGCGTTGGTTCAAGCAGAAGCTTCTGTCGTACCCTTTACATGAAGATTCTTCCGCGGAAGAACAACTCATATTCACCTTGTCACAGGGCGCCGAGCACAACCTGATGACCTATGAGGCGTACGATATCAACGGCTACACATTCTACACCGAGGACAAGGACATGAAGAGCGATGGTTATCAGAACTCCGGGGTAACGATGGAATCCTACACCGGTAAGGACAAGGACAGATACTACGGAAGGATCGAGGAGATCTGGGAGCTGAGCTACGCTGGAGAGAAGGTGCCGATGTTCCGTGTCAGATGGGCCAAGAGCGTCCTAAAAGAAGACCGATATTTCACCACCATGGTTATACCCGAAGCCAAATCCAAGACCGCGGGCGCAAACGTCACCGCGAAAAATGAGCCATGGGTACTGGCTTCCCAAGTGGACCAATGCTTCTTCATTACCGACCCGCCAAAGCCCAGTCGTGTTGTCGTGAGGAGAGGCAAAAGGAAGATCATCGGAATGGATGGAGTAGCCAATGAGCAAGACTTCGACAAGTACGGCGACCCGAGGATCGAACATGACGACGATGATGAAGTAGCAGCATACACCACAAGAAGAAGCAGGACCACCCTACCTAAAGGACGTCCGTTCCACAGAAGAACTCCATTTGCGAAAAAGAAGGGCAAGAAGATTGTGAACAGATAGCTAGCTAAGATCGATTGTATTTAAATCGTAGCCTTCATTTCTCGATTGTATTTCATGGGCACTTTTTGAACTATCATGAATATTTTTAAATTTCATGGACACTCGATCTCGATCCCCCTCCATCTCGATCGCTATCCCACCTCGCCAGATCCGGTCCCCCTCGCCGCCGAGCACCCCCCGGTCCACCGGCCGCCGCCGCCGACCCCCCGCACCCTCGATTCCCCTACTCAACCGCCGCCGCCGACCCCCCGCACCCCTCCCCTACTCAACCGCCGCCGCCGACCCCCCGCACCCCCGCACCCTCCCCCGCTCCACCGGCATTACTGTTTGATGATATTTTAAAAAATTATTATTGTCTTATAAAAAAATATTACTGTTATGATTTAAACAAGTTTGAACATATTTAAACACAAATAAGTATCAAACAGCATTTTAAATGCATAAAAAAATTGTGGAGCCTGGGAATCGAACCCAGGACCTCCTGGTGTGAGAACTGGCTGCTGACCAGTCGAGCTAGTAGAGGGAGCTTGATGTGGATCAGGTCAGGTGGAAGATAACCTGTTGGCTCGAGCAGAAATCAAAAAAAATACTAATGGCGCACCAGGGCGAGGTGCGCCATTAGTATGGATGTACTTATGGCGCACCGAGGTGTGGTGCACCATTAGTATTGTGCCGCCATCCATACTTCCTCCCCGGCCCAAACCTATCCCCTCTCTCTCCCTCGCCCTCGCCCTCGATCCCCTTCCCCTCTCCTCTCTCGACACCGCTGCCCGCCGCCTCGACGTCGCCCCGACGCCGCCTCGACGCCGCCCCGTCGTCCTCGTCTCCGCACCGACGCCCCGATGCCGCGACGCCGCCCTCTCCTCTCCCGACGCCGCCGCCCGCCGCCCCGTCGTCCTCGTCTCCTCGGCGCCGCTCTCCCCGTCGCCCCACCTCGTTGGACGCCATCGCCCCGCCGCCCTCGTCGCCGGTGGCCTCGACGCCGCCCCGACGCCGCCTCCACGCCTCGACGCCCGCCCCGCTCCTCCTCCGGCGCCTCTCCGCCCAGCCCAAGCCCAAGGCCGCTCCGCCTCCACCTCCTCCGCCTCCGCCGTCGGACGAGGGCGCCGCAGCGTGGGCCCGTCGCGCGGCCGCGCTCTCGCTGCTGGGGCTCACCGGCGCCGTCGCCGCCAGCGCCTTCAGCGACCTCTCCGACCTCCGCGACGCCGCCCTCGACCTCTCCCTCCCGGAGCTCCTCCCCGACCACCTCCCGGAGCTCGTTCTCTGCCCACCCAAGGTACCGTCTGAATGCTCCTCCTCTGTCACTGAATTTGTTCTGAATTAGCAGCAATAGTGCAGTTAGTTTGGTGGGGTTGAAACGAGGATTGGGGTCATGGAAGGAACACAAACATGATTAAAATCAGAGAGTTGATTAATTGGTAGCAGTGTGTGAGCTAATTCAGTAGGCAGCAATAGTTAAAATTGCATAGATAAAATTGCAACAGGCCAACAGGCCAACAGACGACATGTGTGTGGATGGGGAATACAAACAAAGGTTAAAATTGCATAGATAAGATAGAGCAGCAACAGGCCAACAGCAATAGTGCAGTTAGTATATGGTGAAGTTGAAAGCATGTCAGAATGGGGGGATGGTGATTGAAGGAACACCAACATGATTAAAACCAGAAAGTTAAGTAATTGGCACATGGCAGCAGTGAGCTAAATTAAGTAGGCCATGGATAATACTCCGTCTGGTCTGCATCAAAATATAAGACACTATCATAAGCGTCTTATATTTTGATACACGGAGGGAGTAAAAGGGAGGTTTGTTGGTGCATTCAGACGGTATCTATGCCAACATAACATATATATATATATATATATATATACTAGTCTATTAATACTTGTTTTGAGGGTACTTTTACTTCTTCTTTCCTGAGTTTTATTAGTGTACTTTTACTGTCCTCTATAGGTGACGTGTGAACCGTTGCTTATGCCGATCGACTTACCGACTACCTATTTAATTGGTTTTCTTTTAAATCTTATAGTTCCCATTGATTATAAACTGGCCGGCCCGGATCAATCAGTTGGTATTGATTTTGTCAGCAGACTTTGAGGTCAGTTTAACCTGTCATTTTTCAACAGTACTCAACTAGTCTAAGTTACTGAGCAAAGTTATACACAGCAGTCTAAGTTAGCTAGCCGATCGATTCCATGTGGCCAGAGATACAAGATTACTCAACAACATATCCTAGCAGCTAGAGGATGTTCGCGTGCATGACAAGGCTATAGGCATGCCGCATGCACCAGCCGTTAATTAGCACAAGCTGATCACGTCGTTGTATAACTCCTTTGTTATAGCTCAATTTGGTTCAGCTAGCTGTATCTAGGATTATCCATGCAACGAGTGGTCAAAACCAAGAAACTAAGAAAAACTGCACTTGCCAAACATCTCTATAGTTTTGCTAAAACTGAGAAAAACTGCAGTTTTTAGAAACCAAAGTATTCATTGCCCACACATTGGAATACCGAGGTTTTCAATTACCATGGTTTTGGAAAAACCGTGTTGCCAAACTAGGCCTTAGCAGTTAAGTCTTAACGTGGTTTGCATTCATTTGCAATTACACTTGTTTTTGCCTCCACTTGATGGAGCCGACAGCTTCCGTTTACCTGAAACGAGTCTTCTTGTTTTGCGGTGCTCATTTTTTTCTAAGTGCACTGCAGTACTTGTTCCTTTGTGCACCATAAGTAAAACTAGCTAATTTTATGAAAATGTATCATGTCACTGTCCGTGACTCTCTCTTTTTAAGTCCACATTCTGTTGGTGGCTCGGTTAACTCCTAGGGTTTTAGCAGTTATGTATAAAAAACATTCTGATCCAGTATTGCTTGTAGTGGTTTGTCCAAAATGTTGAATGATACTGCTTGGAGATGCATATATTGTTTCACCTCTTCACATGCCAATGTATTTTCCATGTTGTGATGAAGGCCTTTTTTGCCTTGTCCACCCGAGAGGCCCTTGAGTTTGCTGGAATGTCGATTAACTTCCGTTCCAGCAAATTCGGGTACTCCATATGTCCTATTTTCAGCAAAGGTCATGCTGAAATTTTCCGTGAATTTTAGCATGACTTTGCTAAAAATAGGACATATGGGGTACTTGTGACTAATGCATGGGCCGGGGTACTTGTGACTAATGATGAAAGCTTAGGCTTTTAGGGTGCCTCGGCGTCGAAAAACCCTCAATGATAAAAGCTTAGCTTTTAGGATGCCTCGGTGTCGACAAACCCTAAATGATGAGACCATGATCTTGTTCCTTGACAATAACCAACTTTTTGACCAAACTTTGTTCCTATTTAGAGAGAAACATGGCCAACAACGATGAGGCCGGGGGTTCGGGCGGCAAGGCATTCTGGGAGCTGTCCCAGGAGATGGAGGAACAACCTCACTTGTATGAGGACGCCGCCTTCCCCACCGATCCTGAGACCACTGATGGTACCGCCGAGGATGACCCCACTGATGCCACCACTGATGGTGCCGCCGAGGATGCCACCACTGATGATGGCGGCGCACGCACAGATGGCAGCCAACCGAAGAGGCAACGGAAGGACCGGCGCCCGACCGTGCTCCGCACCCTCAAGGAGGAAGTTACTGAAGTGGACTCCGACGGGAATCCAACGGCGCCCGAACGAATAGTCAAGGGGTACTCGCTTCAGCTCGGGTGCATTCTCCGGAGCACCGTCTCGATCAACACCGAGAACCTGAGGCATCCTGACCGAGGGAATTTGCGCAACCTCCTCTTCACGAAGCTGCACGAACGATACAAGTTCCCCGCTGATTTTGAAAACACAAGCCTCAAAGGGAATAAAGTGAACAATGCTGCCCTCACGAAGATGAGCAAGGCCCTGTCTACTTGGAAAAGCAATGTGAAGAGAATGATCGAGAAAGGTGAGAGTTATGAGAAGATCAAGGAGAAAAATCCTTCGATCACCGAAGATGACTACAACGACTTCAAGATCAATTGCTCGAGCACCGCAAACTCCCAATCAAGTCAGTGGGGGAAAGAAATGCGGGAGCTGAACTTAGGGGAACACAAACTCGGTCCCGGCGGTTACAGAGTGGCGGAGCCTATATGGGACAAGGAGGACGCGGAGCGTGCCGAGCAAGGCCTACCGCCCCGCTTCGAGAAATACAGCGGTAACAAGCAGACCAGGAACTATGTCAGGGCCCGGTACAAGGAGGACCCGATAACAAAGGAGCTTACCACGGATCCGAAGACCAGGGCGCTTGAGCTTGTTCTGGTAAGGAATACACCCCCGCGTAATTAGCTCCATATGGTTGCATTCTAATTAATGAAGCCAAATTTCTAAATGGTTCACATTCCTTCCGCAGGCGACTGAAAGCAGTAGCGCGGGGTCGACTAAGAGCAACCCTTGGGACACCACTCTAAATAGGGCGTTGAATGTAATGAAGAACAAGGATAAGCTCAGTAAGCCGACGTCAGCTGGTCGTGTGGCCGGCAAAGGCTTGTCCACAAAATGGGGGTCATACTATACCGCTGGTGTGCGGAAGGAGAAAAAGACCAGCTCGGAAAGCCAGGCGCGCGAGGTTCAAGAACTCAAGGCACAGGTGGCGCGGATTCCGGAGATTGTCCAAGAGCAAGTGCAACAACAACTCGGAGCGACGATCACCGCCATTGTGCCTACCTTGATCCAGGGGTTGAGTGCGTGGATTGCGGGCGGCCAACAGGGGCCGCCCCCGATTCCTAGCTTCACGGCCAGCAACTCGCAGAATGCGATGGCGGGGCCATTGGTGTCTCCGGCGGAGGCGGCATTGGTGTCTCCGACGCCGGCACGGGAGCTTAATGCACCCGGGTGTACGCCGGCCGGCACCTCTGCAGCAAGCGGCCCCTCCGTCAACTGCACGCCCGCCGTTGGCGGTGCCTCGACATTAGCCGAGCTCGACGCCATCATCACGGTAACTAATTAAGCCTCTCTCGGTCGAGGACTTCATCTCCTTGCCTTTGACTGGGCATCCCTGACGCCCTACATGTTTTCGCAGGGCGCCGCCGACGTTCCGTGCACTCTCCTGCACTTCGTGAACAACGAGTTGGTCGATGTCGCCAAGGGCAAAATCGTTCAACCGGGCAACCCCTTGTTCCACGGTACCCAGATGCCACCCAACTTGTTTAGGGTTGAACTGGTTCGGGTGCTGCCAGGCTGCGACGAGTTGTTACCTCCGATTCGACCCGTCGGGGCCGACGATGATGACGTGATGACCCTCAGCGCCTGCCTGAGCTGGCCCCTGCTTTGGCCGAAGAGCCAGATTCGTTTGGGGGCGGGGGACACCACCCCAAAGACAACACCGCCAGTCGTGCCGGCGCCAAGTCGGCCCCATGGCAAGACCGCCGCAACGGTGCCGGACATCCCTATGCCACTGGATCCAAACATGCATATGGCACAGGATCAGAACGACGACGACGACGATACATTTGGCAACGTCGATCAGTACTTTGCCGAACATGGGTACGATGGCGACTTCATGGGGCCTCCTTCTCAAGAACCCAACCCAACAAAAGACGTGCGCGATCTAGCTGGTACCGCGGAGAAGCCAAGTTGCAACAGGCGTCGTCTGCCGTTCAGCTCTCAGGAGACGCCTCCAGCTGCCGACTTCACCGAGCCTCAGATAGGCGAGGTGCGAAATATTATCAGCCCAAACACACTCAAGAAGGCGGTCTGTGAGCAGAACTCGGTCCCATTACAGGAGAAGAAGAAGGCACGCAAAAGAAAGACTAACAAGGGTGCGAGCCAGCCGGCACCGAGTACGATCCGTGCTCAGGACGGGCCACCTTCACCTGAGGATATCTCGAGGAGGGTGCATGTGGCGGGTAGGGCGATGCTACCGACAAATATGCTCAATGCTGCAACCGGTGCTATGCGGAGTCTGCATGACAGTGTTCTTTCTTTGGAGAAGCGGCGTCTCAGAGAGAAGGATGTGGCATACCCGGTTTTCGCGGCCAAGGTGCCAGAGGGCAAGGGCTTTGTGGATAACTCCATCGGGCGTACGATCGTCCTGCGGTTTGATGACATCCACGCTATGATGAACCTTCATCCGCTGCACTACACCTTCGTTCGGCTATTTTCGCTGAGTATGGAGATGCGGATCATTCGCGACAAGACCCCGGACATCGTGATAGTCGACCCCTTCTACATGCGTGCCAAGATCTTGGGCAGCGCTGGGGACCGGCAAGTCGCGAGTTCTTACCTCGAAGGCGTCATTCTGGCAAACCAAGATAAGGATAACTTCCTCGTGCCTTACTTTCCTGAGTAAGTCCTCCCCTCAACCGGCCCGTAACATATGAATTCTTAGATTTCGATCGTTTTTCTTTTAACATTCCGTGTTTTCTGCAGTGACACACATTGCACGCTCATCCTCCTAAGCCCCAAATATTCCATGGCCACGTATTTCGACCCGGACCGTCAGTCGAACGTAGACTACACAAATGTCAAGAAGGTTCTTGATGATGTTCTCCCCGGCTACGCCAAATCTGGAGGCACCTTCACCAGGCCTATTCGTAAGTACGGCAAGCACGTGTTCTCCCACAATACGACGTTCTGCTGCGTCAAGCAGCCGCCTGGCGGTCAGAAGGGTGCCTACTACGCCATCCATCACATGCGGGCGATCGTACGGGACCATCATCAACTTCTGCTACCGAGTAAACTCAAAGATTGGGCCGCGAGCGTGTCGGCAATCCAGGACGCGGACATCAGACAAGAATTCTTTCGCATCCAGTCGGAGTTTGCGGAAATCATCCATCAAGATGTCCTTCGTACCTCGGGGCAGTTCTACCTCAGAAATCAACCGTCCAACAGTGACATCGACACAATGCTACAAATGCAGGCTGACAACGCCCGTTCTTTCATGACTCCCACGATAGACGGCGGCTTCATCCACGCTCCGGTCCCTTGAGTCGAGTCGAAAGCAGTGATGCTGTGTCTAGTTCTGAAACATCGATTGGCTCATGTTGTAATTAAACTTTAATGAACTTGTAGTATGTCTCTTTGGTTTCGAGAGTCGTTCAACTTAGATGTAATCGATGCTATTAATGTCTTGCTTTTCTCTTCCGATCGTTCTGTTGCATACTTATATATTGCTTATGTATTGTCTGTGAATTGGTACTAACGTTTCGTTTGGCTAGTGCATAGCGATGCCGTCGTATGTCGTGTACAAGGGTAAGGTTCCCGGAGTCTACGACGACTGGGAGGAGTGTCGGAGACAGGTTCACCGATTCAGCGGTAACAGTTACAAAGGGTACACCACTAGGGCCGAGGCCGAATCTAGATACGCCCGCTATCTAGCGGGAGAGGGGAGGGAGCGTTGGAGGAACCGGATGAAGACGAGTTTCATCGTGATGATGCTCATCGTGATGACCGCAGCTCTCTTCTATGTGATGGTAGTTTAGATGATCGATATCGACTTGTAATGTGAAGACAAACTCGCTACTCGCGGTCTCGAGACTTGTAATATAATGTTCTATCTTTGTTCGGTCTTTTCAATTCGGAGACTAATATGATGAATTGTATTCAGAGACTAATATGATGAATTGTATTCAGAGACTAATCTTCTATTGTATTCGATGAATCTGTTGTTGATGTGTGCTGTCTATATTTTGTCCAATTATACATTTTGTAACCTGTGCAAAAAACAGAAAATAAAAAAATAAAAAAAACCTAATATTCATACTAATGGCGCATCACATCACAGTGCGCCATTAGTATGCCAAAGGATACTAATGGCGCATCATTAAACAGTGCGCCATTAGTATGCCGAAGTTACTAATGGCGCATCTTGTTGTTGTGCGCCATTAGTATGCCAAAGCACCTGGGTATACATGGCCCCCTGGGAGGCATACTAATGGCGCACTGTTGTATATACTAATGGCGCATCCAGTGGTGCGCCATTAGTATACCAGATACTAGTGGCACACCAGTGGTGCGCCATTAGTAAAATATACTAATGGCGTGGCACTAATGGCGCACCACTAATGCACTATTAATGGCCAAATTAGGTGCGCCATTAGTAGGCCTTTTCCTAGTAGTGCTAACGGTACTCCATTATTTTGCACGGACCAGTCATCCCCCGATCAAAATAAGATTGCCGATCCTGGATGTGCATTTGCATCCGTGATTCGGTCTAACCTGGAACCTTGTAGCTGACTTTGGCATATTGGGATCAACTATCTTAGCAGTCGTTACCCATGGTACCACTGATGTGCAACATGGTCAGACAATCTACCACGATCGGATCGTCACCATCTACCCAGGTATTCCATTTTTAACCCTCTCACCTTCTCTTCCATTGTTATACTAGTACTTACTAGTACTAGTAGGAGTACTTTTTACCTTGGAGGACGCGTATAGCTAGCTAGGCCCTTGAAGACTTGAACCCGCTAGCTGCCACCATTTTTGTTTTTCCATGTCTTACTATCTCATCCATGTAGCCAAGAGTGGCTATATATAATAAGCCGGTTATTTTACTTCCTCTATACCGGAGTAGTACTATTTGTTGCACAGTATTACTGACCGCCATATTTGAGCACAACATTATTATGCATGGACCTTGACTATGTATGTCACCATGTGTCCAGATCTGAGATGCCGCGTGTACCACATGAACGGCGCCGAGTTCAACCCCCCTGATGCTATGCGGGTTCCGAGGAACACTCTTGGAGAGTACTTGCTTTTCATTGGGGACAGATACCCCATTGTGAAGCGGATGCCACCTTCCGTGCACGACACGGAAGGCCTGCCGTTCATGAAGCATGGTTGTGTCTTCAGTGCGCACCGCCGGATGAACGACATGCTGGGACACGCTATCCCTGATTTATGCCACTTCAGCTTGGATGAGTCTCCATTGTGTGTAACCGGACTACAAAGCTGCGACAATGATTCCCGTTGCCCACCGCTATGGATCGTGCCATCCATGAAGAACACCTGGGACTGGAACCTGGAGGAGGACATGTATCCCATCTATAACGTGTAAGTGGAGTATGGTAAATTATGAACGGTAGCGCTGTGAATATATGTAGACTAGTCGTGCACAAATTTATCACATGAATTGAAGATGAACTTGTGTGGCATACTGGCATTTGTCCTTTAGAATTTATTACTAGTAAATGTGTTATGTGTACGTGCAACTTGTGTGGTTGTTGCACGGGCTCCAAGATGCTCTTTGAGAAAAAAGGTGGCACAGCTTTGGATATACGTGACGCAGCGGCATCATACAGTAGCATCGTTCTCTATAGTTGTAGTACACTCCTACTAGGACGACAAATCCTATAAAACCTTGCGCTTAGCTCTTTGCCTCTTTGGGAGGTTCAACAGTTCGTACTCGTGTGAACCTTGCACTTGGCTCTTCGCCTCTTCGGAAGGTCCAACAATGATGATACTACAGTACAATATGCTTCTGGCAATCTGACACCGATTGAACTGCTGCACGTCCACCGCGAGGGCAAGGGCGAGGGAGAAGGAGAGGGCACTGTAGTCAAAACCCTCTCTTCATCTTGTGAACCACCACGCATGTGGGCGAGGGAGAGGCGTAGTAAGCAAGCTTCTCCTCATTCGGCGAGTTGATGGGACACATCAAAGCAGTACTAGTACTAGTCCATACTGCATCCTTTCCGGTTAATATGGCTTAATTTGAAATGAGAAAAATACACTGACGGTCAACGTATGTAACAATACGCTCTTTACGGTCACTATATATAGTTTTGCGGTGATTATACGATCACTAGCTCATTGTAGAGCACCGTATTGCACCCTACTGACCGGCCATATAGTCGATGTGGCACTTTGTTGACTGGTTAAATTGTCACCGGGTTTCTAGGTCCAACATGTCAGTTGGCAGAGCAAAGAAATCAGTTAAACAAAACTTTACACAGGCGCAACAGGAGACCAACCCTTGCGCGCGATCCACCCTGGCTGTGTATGTGAGTGCATGCACGTGTACTCCCTCGGTCTTCCAACAAAGAGTGTAAATTGGCTGAAAAACAAATAGTGTAGTACATCTGCACTTCCAATGCATTTAGCCTTTAATCTAAGTCGATATTGATTGACTAATGCACCAACTTTAGCTCTAGGTATAGGCTACATGTCTATCCTTAATTACAGCATGCAACGGCCTTCATTTAATGTTCTTCTCTCAATGGTCGCATGCACACATAAGTCTGCTACTTTTGGGCGTTAATTATGCCCTGGTCAATGTGTAAATCTCTAACTGTACAGTCTTTCACAGACGTAGGGAGTAGGTTGAGCACTTGAGCTTGAGCGTGTGTGTTGTGTCGTGTGTTGTGTGCCGCATGGGTGCGTGAGTGTTGCGGGCGTCCATGTGTACGTGTGAGGGATTAATCCCTCCCATTGACATGTTAATATTTCAAGCTTCCTCTGTTCCCTCCATATGGTGATACTCCCTTTGTTCCCAAATACGGAGTAAAAGCCTCCCTCTGTTCCCAAATACGGAGTATTTGTCTTTCTAGAGATTTCAACAAGTCACTACGTACGGAGCAAAATGAGTGAAGTGAGCGTAGAGGCATAGGGATACTGTAGAAAGGAAGTCTTCGCGATCCATTATTCCCCATCTCAATCAGAGAGAACTATTCAACTAGTCTTCGCAGTGAAGTGACAATACACACTGCAGCAGATGGGACACTTAATTAATTATAAGCTAAACCAGCGTGTTGGTATTACTAAATCAGCCTTACCCAGTACTGCCATCATGTTTGCCAGTAGAGCACGCTTCCGCAAATACGCATACGCACCTCTGTCCTCCATTAGCTGACATATGGGCCCTCTTGTGGTAGACCCACATGTCATCGGTGTAACTATTTACACTTCGAAGGACGGTATATCCTTGTAGCAGTACTAGTAGAATTGAGATTTAATGCACTTTCTTCCCCGTCTTCCACTCTTCTTCCTCCTCTCTTCTTCTTCCTCCTCTCTTCCCCATCGTCCGCCACACACCATTTACCCCTGCTCACTGCTCGCCCGCCCACGCCATCTTCCTTGGTAGCTCGCGCGTACCATATCCCCCCGCTCACTGCTCGGCCACACGAGGAGACGCTTCTTCGCTCGTTCGCCCGAATCCACTTCCCCGCTGGCTCGTAGGCACCGAAAACCCCAATGGCAGAATCGACTGACACACAGAGCCGCGATTGGAATTCCCTCACGATGTTCTCTTGGAGCAGATCTGTAATCGTATGGACCTACTCAGCACCGTCCGGTTGGCCGCATGCTCGGTGTCTTTGTACCGTCTACTCGTCTGCAACCGATCGGCTCTTTTCAAGACACCCTGCTTGCTGATGCCCGATCCTCGCAGGTGGCCCAAACACCGACTTGACGATCCTACGGAGGTTGCCGTGGTGCCCCTTGACATGCTACCACTACCCGTCCACATGTCCTTCATGCGCGGCCACTACTGGGCGGGCATGAAGGCCAACTGGATCGTCCTCATCCACCAATCCGGTAGTCCGTAGCGTCTCGTGGATATCTACACCCAGCAAGAGATCACCCTTCCATCGTTGTATGCCGCCGCCATCGAGCCTCGCGGCCCGCCGGACACTCCTGCCTACTACGCACGAGACGTGTCAAGCTTTTGGCTCGACCTCCGTTTGCTGAAAGTTGTAATCTGCGAAGTGCCCACACCATCAGAAGACTACATGGATTACAAGCTTATTGCCTTGTTCAACATGGGATTAGTCTATCTGGAATCCGGTCGCCATACATGGTTATGGCTCATCGTCAATCTAGTTGAGGCAACATTTCTATCAAATGTTATAGTGCACGATGGCCTCGTTTACACGATCGATGCCCAGATTGGCTGCCTATACTGGTGGAATCTATTGTCGTGCAATTGTTCTATCTCATCTCATCTTTACCTTATGAATACGACTGCCTATTCATTGTTACAAATTTAGAATAGATAGTATGTCTATAACCACATCATTGCTATATGTTCCTCTCATTCCCTAGATTTTTATGACCACACATGTTATTGTTAGAGTTGATATGACAACAATTGGCATCTAATGATTGTTAGAATAGATATTATGAGCATAACATCATGATTGCTATATGTTACTCACATTTCCAAGATTTTTATAACAACGCATGTTATTGCTTAGAGTTGATATGAGAAAAGTAGTAGTAAGTGCTATGGTAGAATACGAGTACGCTCTATCATAGTTGTTTTCCTCTCATTGTTACATGATGTTTGAACCATGACATATTGCTAGAATACGAGAGCCATTGGCTTATTATTTTAACTTGGGGTATGATTATGACCACGGCATTGCAATTCCCTATCTATGATATGTGTTACTGTTATAATAATATTAATTCCACACATACTCTGAACATGATTGTTTATTTTTGTCCTTTTGGTCTCCAATTTGAATTGTTGCAGCATACGCAAATGCGCTGGCCTTCATGATTCCAGGACCTAGAATCATACCAGCCGATGGGTGGTGGTTTATCGCTCGTTCAGTTGACGGCGGTCATTTGATGCTCATTCACACGTACCAAATTGACCAAACCTTTACATCAAACCACATGCACTACAATGCGTGGGGCGTTCGTGAAATTGATGCCCATGGTTGCTTCGTGTTCGAGAAAGATCCCAGCTCCGTTGGGCCAGGCGTATTCAACTGGAGGCAGGTTTACAGCCTCGGCAACCACTCCATGTTCCTCGGGATCAATTATCCGATCATCCAACCAATCATCAATCATATCACCGGCGCTGATTACCATGCTATGCAACTTCCATTCGCCGGGGGGAACTGTGTTTACACATCATACCATGGGTTTCATGAATCACCATATCCAGAGATTCGTCGACACAACTTGTTGCCAGATAATCTTCAATGTGTGAAAGGCATCAAGCTTCCATGCGATGGATGGCTTTTGCAAACCCGACATGCGACGATGTGGTTCATGCCAATAGAAAATATGCACAACTTGATTCGTACTGATATCTAGACTGAGCCATGTATTCTGCTACTGTAGCACGACCCTCTTTTGTTGGATATTATGTACTATTGTTAGTTTGAAGCACTCCTCTGGTTTGAAGGATAGATACCTTCCTGGGATCAAGTGCATCCTAACTCACCTAATAGGATGTGCTGATAATGATGATGGAGATGATGTGCAGATATATATATATATATATATATAGGGTGGGTCTATTATGATAACACCCCTTAAGACCTTATTCTGCTAACAAAATGCTCTAATTCTGATAACACCTCCCACCCGCACAGAGCCCACCCCGAGTCAACCAACCGAACCGCCTCGCCCCTCTATAAAATCCTTCCCCTCGTGCCCACCACCTGCTGCCTCCCCCACTCCACCCACGACCAAACTACCTCCTGCGCCCCCCAGGCCCCTCGAGCGGCGCCGCCCACACCTTCCCCGGCCCGCCCCACTTCCCCTCTCTCCCAGCTTCGGCAGACATGCGGGAGGTCGGCCCCCACCCGCTCCGGACACACCTCACCCAACCCATCCCACTTCCCTCTCTCCCAGCTTGATCCAGATTGAGATCGAGCGCGTCAGTAACGGCCGGCCGGGCTCCTTCTCCCTTGCCGGTGAGCTCACTTCTCCTCTGATGTTCCTGTGTGGCGGCATCCATATGAGGTCAAGGTGCTTGAGGAAACTGGTCGCCAACCCCTGCTCCCAGCGCCTCCGTGAAGGGCGGTCGCGCGACCCACCACCTCTCATCCTCCACGGATCCGGTTGCCACTACGACCTCTTCTCCTCCCTCTCTGATGCGCGCGGGGAGGGGGTGAGGGTGCCGCCAGCCCCGGTCCAGATCCACTGTGGTGGCCGATGCCACCCCTGAAGCTCCATGGCGCATCTGGGATCCCGTCCCAGCGTCCCCCTGATGCGGTCCCCTACCCGCCATTGACGGATGAGCTGCGAGCAGTGCAGTTCGGTGGTCGTGGCATGCAGTTCAGTCCGGTGGCCACCCTCTTGTCGATGCGCTCCGATGACCTGCGGTGCACGTCAACCTCCTCCATGGATTCTCCTCCGCCTCCTTCAAGCCCTCTGCAGTACAAACGACGACACCTTGAAGTTCGTGGGACCCATGTGAGAAGCCCTCCCTGCCGAACTCCACTTCCTCATATTCCGCCGAGGTCCCAACCACCCACGGCATGTAGTAAAAACGGCGATGCGAGCAAATGCGTCCAGGTTTGTTGCTGTTTACAAGCATTTTCTACTGTTCTGGATGAAAATTGATCAGTCACTTGGATGCAGTATAGTTCTGAAGCTTGCGTTGAACAATTGAGTGGACGCCCCTGGCCTCCTTTCCTCTACGGGAGTGCGGTTCTCTTGTTCTTCAATTGTTCCTCGCCGTTCTCTGGTTATTCAGTAAAATGTTTCTTCTTTCAAAAAAATGTTTTGCTCGGTAATACCGTGATGATGCTATGTACAGGAACCTGAACTCTAAAGGAGAAGTCACAAATACTCCAGTATACTGCGACTCGGGTGCAGCATGCAGTACGCTCGGGCTCCCAGTGTGGGTCAGTTGCAAGGGCGCTACAGTGCAGCAGGGCGCCACTGTTCACAACACAAATATATTGAGGCGGTTCTTTGTGAAAAAAAGGACTTAGTTTTTCTGGCATGTTTCTGTGGGTTTTTCAGGCAAACTTATAATGATTTTGTTTAACGGAAGTTCATCCCGCGTTGTGTTACATTTCATTTTTCTTTACTGTGTGGCCCGCTTGCTTTGTCCACTAACATCCCCTCGACAAGTAATTCGCTATGTTACTATGTACGTAATTTACCGCAATAGTTAATTTGTGAAAACCGGGCACCCCCCATTCCTACTCTCTGGGATGAGCAGCTCAAGGTCTCCCTGGAGCAGTCCACATAACAAGCACGTGCGGCAATCATCGACTCGCCATGCAGTGCACTTCTCTACTGTGAGGCGATCATCGTCGGGATTATGACAAATTTTGTAGTTTGCTTCAATCCCATTTAGCTCGATGGCTCATAGTGCAGTTTAATCGACGCTCTCTTGCAGTGCGGAGTGCATCTGCTTGCAGTCCCGCCGGACGCGCGTACATTTTTTGGAGATCTTTTTTAAGTGCAATTAGTTTCTGTAAAAAGAATGATGTTTCATTACCCATGTATGAAGTGCCATTTGTTTTGTGTGTTTCAGAAAATTAGTCGACTATATCAACACCTGCAGTGCGTTTGGTCCTCGTATGTGGTTCACTTTCGAGAGTGATGCCGTTCACTTGTGCCTAGCATGAAAAATGTGAAAATTTTAGCGAATCAACAAAAAAGTAAAGCGGTTCACTTTGATATATGATGTGGTTCACTTGCCCTAGTCTCTGCGGTCCACTCTCGTTCATAAAAAAAGGTAAAAAAACAACAAAAACTCGTATGAGAAAAAATAAGGTCCGACAAAAGAAATTATGCAGTTCGCTTGCCCATCCGATGCAGTGCAGTTTTCATTCTGAAGCAGTGCGGTCGGCCGTATGATGTTGTTCATCCTATAAGTGCAAAAAAATTGTGACGAAAGCGAAAAAAAGTAATGTGGTTCACTTCTTGATAGTGTTGTGGTTTATTTACACCTGATGTGAAGTGCACTCTACTTTCTCGTTCTTGGAAAAATTACGTTTGAATAAAATAAACCATGCAATTCTCTAACACCTCTCATGCAGTGCGGTTTTTCATCCAATGCAGTGCGGTTTTCAGTCGGATGAAGTACCACGTCGATTTGGGTGTCACGAAAAACAGAGTGTCCGCATTTCAATAAATTTAAAACTGCTCTTAAATCGTAAGGAATTAGAGAGTGTTCTACATCGAAAAGTTCTGTCTCATCAATATCTTTCCAACGGCATATCATTTGAATCATTTCGACAACCGGTTTGTAAAAATTTTGTGAAAAACAACCGCTGCCACTCGTCGTCCGCCGCACGATTTTCAAAATTAACTTAAAACTGAAAGGAATCGTGAAACCATTTCTACATATGAAAGTTGCGCCTTGTGTTGGGGAACATAGTAAGTTCAAAAAAATTCCTACGCACATGCAAGATCATGGTGATGCATAGCAACGAGAGGGGAGAGTGTGTCCACGTACCCTCATAGACCGAAAGCGGAAGTGTTATGACAACGCGGTTGATGTAGTCGTACGCCTTCACGATCTGACCGATCCAAGTACCGAACGTACGGCACCTCCGAGTTCAACACACGTTCAGCTCGATGACGATCCCCGGACTCCGATCCAGCATGGTGTCGGGGATGAGTTCCGTCAGCACGACGGCGTGGTGACGATGATGATGTTCTACCCATGTAGGGCTTCGCCTAAGCACCGCAACGATATGACCGAGGTGGAATATGGTGGAGGGGGGCACCGCACACGGCTAAGGAACGATCACGAAGATCAACTTGTGTGTCTAGAGGTGCCCCCCTCCTCCGTATATAAAGGGGGGAGTTGGAGGGGGGCGTCCAAGGGGGTGGCGCGCCCTAGGAGGCGGAAACCTACTCCAAGTAGGTTTGCCCCTCCCTTTCCTAGTCCAAGAAGGAGGGGGAAGGAAGGAGTGGGAGAGGGGAAAGGCAAGGGAGGCGCCCCCCCCCCTTCCTTGTCCTATTCGGACTCAAGGGGAGGGGGCGCGCCTCTTGCCCTGGCCGGCCCCTCTCTTTCTCCACTAGGGCCCAATAAGGCCCATTAGTTCCCGGGGGGTTCCGGTAACCCTCCGGCACTCCGGTTTTCTCCGAAATCACCCAGAACACTTCCGGTGTTGGAATATAGTCGTCCAACATATCAATCTTTATGTCTCGGCCATTTCGAGACTCCTCGTCATGCCCATGATCACATCCGGGACTCTGAACAACCTTCAGTACATCAAAACTTATAAACTCATAATAAAATTGTCATCGTAACGTTAAGCGTGCGGACCCTACAGGTTCGAGAACTATGCAGACATGACCTAGAAATGTTTCCGGTCAATAACCAATAGCGGAACCTGGATGCTCATATTGGCTCCTACATATTCTACGAAGATCTTTATCGGTCAAACCGCATAACAACATACGTTGTTCCCTTTGTCATCGGTATGTTACTTGCCCGAGATTTGATCGTCGGTATCCAATACCTAGTTCAATCTCGTTACCGGCAAGTCTCTTTACTCGTTACGTAATGCATCATTCCGTAACCAACTCATTGGCCACATTGCTTGCAAGGCTTATAGTGATGTGCATTACCGAGAGGGCCCAGAGATACCTCTCCAACAACCGGAGTGACAAAACCTAATCTCGAAATACGCCAACTCAACATCTACCTTTGGAGACACCTGTAGAGCTCCTTTATAATCACCCAGTTACGTTGTGACGTTTGGTAGCACAGAAAGTGTTCCTCCGGTAAACGGGAGTTGCATAATCTCATAGTTGTAGGAACTTTGTATAAGTCATGAAGAAAGCAATAGCAACATACTAAACGATCAAGTGCTAGGCTAACGGAATGGGTCAAGTCAATCACATCATTCTCCTAATGATGTGATCTCTTTAATCAAATGACAACACATGTCTATGGTTAGGAAACATAACCATCTTTGATTAATGAGCTAGTCAAGTAGAGGCATACTAGTGACATTAAGTTTGTCTATGTATTCACACATGTATCATGTTTCCGGTTAATACAATTCTAGCATGAATAATAAACATTTATCATGATATGAGGAAATAAAAAATAATTTTATTATTGCCTCTAGGGCATATTTCCTTCAGTCTCCCACTTGCACTAGAGTCAATAATCTAAGTTACATAGTAATGATTCTAACACCCATGGAGTCTTGGTGCTGATCATGTTTTGCTCGTGGAAGAGGCTTAGTCAATGGGTCTGCAACATTCAGATCCGTATGTATCTTGCAAATCTCTATGTCTCCCACCTGGACTTGGTCCCGGATGGAATTGAAGCGTCTCTTGATGTGCTTGGTCCTCTTGTGAAATCTGGATTCCTTTGCCAAGGCAATTGCACCAGTATTGTCACAGAAGATCTTCATCGGTCCCAATGCACTAGGTATGACACCTAGATCGGAAATGAACTCCTTCATCCAGACTCCTTCATTTGCTGCTTCCGAAGCAGCTATGTACTCCGCTTCGCATGTAGATCCTGCCATGACGCTTTGTTTAGAACTCCACCAACTTACAGCTCCACCGTTTAATAAAAACACGTATCCGGTTTGCGATTTAGAATCGTCCGGATCAGTGTCAAAGCTTGCATCGACGTAACCATTTACGACTAGCTCTTTGTCACCTCCATAAACGAGAAACATATCCTTAGTCCTTTTCGGGTATTTCAGGATGTTCTTGACCGCTGTCCAATGATCCACTCCTGGATTACTTTGCTACCTCCCTGCTAAGCTTATTGCTAAGCATACATCAGGTCTGGTACACAACATTGCATACATGATAGAGCCTATGGCTGAAGCATAGGGAACATCTTTCATTTTATCTCTATCTTCTATTGTGGTCGGGCATTGAGTCTGACTCAACTTCACACCTTACAATACAGGCAAGAACCCTTTCTTTGCCTGATCCATTTTGAACTTTTTCAAAACTTTATCAAGGTATGTGCTTTGTGAAAGTCCAATTAAGCGTCTTGATCTATCTCTATAGATCTTGATGCTCAATATGTAAGCAGCTTCACCGAGGTCCTTCATTGAAAAACTTTTATTCAAGTATCCCTTTATGCTATCCAGAAATTCTATATCATTTCCAATTAACAATATGTCATCTACATATAATATCAGAAATGCTACAGAGCTCCCACTCACTTTCTTGTAAATATAGGCTTCTCCAAAAGTTTGTATAAAACCATATGCTTTGATCACACTATCAAAGCATTTATTCCAACTCCGAGATGCTTGCACCAGTCCATAAATGGATCGCTGGAGCTTGCACACTTTGTTAGCACCTTTTGGATCGACAAAACCTTCCGGTTGCATCATATACAACTCTTCTTCCAGAAAACCATTTAGGAATGCAATTTTTACATCCATTTGCCAAATTTCATAATCATAAAATGCGGCAATTGCTAACATGATTCGGACAGACTTAAGCATCGCTACGGTTGAGAAAGTCTCATCGTAGTCAACCCCTTGAACTTGTCGAAAACCTTTTGCAACATGTCGAGCTTTGTAGACAGTTATATTACCGTCAGCGTCAGTCTTCTTCTTGAAGATCCATTTATTCTCAATGGCCTGCCGATCATTGGGCAAGTCAACCAAAGTCCATACTTTGTTCTCATATATGGATCCTATCTCACATTTCATGGCTTCAAGCCATTTTTCGGAATCTGGGCTCATCATCGCTTCCTCATAGTTCGTAGGTTCGTCATGGTCAAGCAACATGACTTCCAGAATAGGATTACCGTACCACTCTCGTGCGGATCTTACTCTGGTAGACCTACGAGGTTCAGTAGAAACTTGATCTGAAGTTTCATGATCAATATCATTAGCTTCCTCATTAATTGGTGTAGTTGTCATAGGAACCGGTTCTTCTGATGATCTACTTTCCAATAAGGAAGCAGGTACAGTTACCTCATCAAGTTCTACTTTCCTCCCACTCACTTCTTTCGAGAGAAACTCCTTCTCTAGAAAGGATCCGAATTTAGCAACGAAAATCTTGCCCTCAAATATGTGATAGAAGGTGTACCCAATAGTCTCTTTTGGGTATCCTATGAAGACACATTTCTACGATTTGGGTTTGAGCTTATCTGGTTGAAGTTTCTTCACATAAGCATCGCAGCCCCAAACTTTAAGAAACGACAACTTTGGTTTCTTGCCAAACCACGGTTCATAAGGCGTCGTCTCAACTGATTTTGATGGTGCCCTATTTAACGTGAATGCGGCCGTCTCTAAAGCATAACCCCAAAACGATAGCGGTAAATCAGTAAGAGACATCATAGATGGCACCATATCCAATAAAGTACGATTACGACATTCGGACACACCATTTCGTTGTGGTGTTCCGGGTGGCGTGAGTTGCGAAACTATTCCGCATTGTTTCAAATGTAAACCAAACTCGTAACTCAAATATTCTCCTCCACGATCAGATCGTAGAAATTTTATTTTCTTGTTACGATGATTTTCCACTTCACTCTGAAATTCTTTGAACTTTTCAAATGTTTCAGACTTGTGTTTCATCAAGTAGATATACCCATATCTGCTCAAATCATCTGTGAATGTGAGAAAATAACGATACCCGCCGCGAGCCTCAATATTCATTGGACCACATACATCAGTATGTATGATTTCCAACAAACCAGTTGCTCGCTCCATAGTTCCGGAGAATGGCATGTTAGTCATCTTTCCCATGAGGCACAGTTCGCAAGTACCAAGTGATTCATAATCAAGTGATTCCAAAAGTCCATCAGTATGGAGTTTCTTCATGTGCTTTACACTGATACGACCTAAACGGCAGTGCCACAAATAAGTTGCACTATCATTATCAACTCTGCAATTTTTGGCTTCAACATTATGAATATGTGTATCACTACTATCGAGATTTAATAAAAATAGACCACTCTGTAAGTGTGCATGACCATAAAAGATATTACTCATATAAATAGAACAACCATTATTCTCTGATTTAAATGAATAACCGTCTCACATCAAACAAGATCCAGATATAATGTTCATGCTCAACACTAGCACTAAATAACAATTATTCAGGTCTAAAACTAATCCCGATGGTAGATGTAGAGGTAGTGTGTCGACCGCGATCACATCGACTTTGGAACCATTTCCCATGCGCATTGTCACCTCGTCCTTAGCCAATCTTCGCCTAATCCGTAGTCCCTTTTTCAAGTTGCAAATATTAGCAACAGAACCAGTATCAAATACCCAGGTACTACTGCAAGCATTAGTAAGGTATACATCAATAACATGTATATCACATATACCTTTGTTCACTTTGCCATCCTTCTTATCCACCAAATACTTGGGGCAGTTCCGCTTCAAGTGTCTAGTCTGCTTGCAGTAGAAGCACTCAGTCTCAAGCTTAGGTCCAGACTTGGGTTTCTTCTCTTGAGCAGCAACTTGTTTGTTGTTCTTCTTGAAGTTCCCCTTCTTCTTCCCTTTGCCCTTTTTCTTGAAACTGGTGGTCTTATTGACCATCAACACTTCATGCTCCTTCTTGATTTCTACCTCCGCAGCCTTTAGCATTGCAAAGAGCTCGGGAATAGTCTTGTCCATCCCTTGCATATTATAGTTCATCACGAAGCTCTTGTAGCTTGGTGGCAGTGATTGAAGAATTCTGTCAATGACACTATCATCAGGAAGATTAACTCCTAGTTGAATCAAGTGATTATTATACCCAGACATTTTGAGTATGTGTTCACTGACAGAACTATTCTCCTCCATCTTACAGCTATAGAACTTATTGGAGACTTCATATCTCTCAATCTGGGCATTTGCTTGAAATATTAACTTCAACTCCTGGAACATCTCATATGCTCCATGACGTTGAAAATGTCATTGAAGACCTGGTTCTAAGCCGTAAAGCATGGCACACTGAACTATCGAGTAGTCATCAGCTTTGCTCTGCCAGACGTTCTTAATGTCGTCAGTTGCATCTGCAGCAGGCCTGGCACCCAGCGGTGCTTCCAGGATGTAATTCTTCTGTGCAGCAATGAGGATAATCCTCAGGTTATGGACCCATTCCGTGTAATTGCTACCATCATCTTTCAACTTAGCTTTCTCAAGGAACGCATTAAAATTCAACAGAACAACAGCACGCGCCATCTATCTACAACAAACATAGACAAGCAAAATACTATCAGGTACCAAGTTCATGATAAATTTAAGTTCAATTAATCATATTACTTAAGAACTCCCACTTAGACAGACATCTCTCTACTCATCTAAGTGATCACGTGATCCAAATCAACTAAACCATGTCCGATCATCACGTGAGATGGAGTAGTTTCAATGGTGAACATCACTATGTTGATCATATCTACTATTTGATTCACGTTCGACCTTTCGGTCTCCGTGTTCCTAGGCCATATCTGTATATCCTAGGCTCATCAAGTTTAACCCGAGTATTCCGCGTGTGCAACTGTTTTGCACCTGTTGTATTTGAACGTAGAGCCTATCACACCCGATCATCACGTGGTGTCTCAGCACGAAGAACTTTCGCAACGGTGCATACTCGGGGAGAACATTTCTTGATAATTTAGTGACAGATCATCTTAAAATGCTACCGTCAATCAAAGCAATATAAGATGCATAAAGGATAAACATCACATGCAATCAATATAAGTGATATGATATGGCCATCATCATCTTGTGCTTGTGATCTCCATCTCCGAAGCACCGTCGTGATCACCATCGTCACCGGCGTGACACCTTGATCTCCATCGTAACATCGTTGTCGTTACGCCGTCTATTGCTTCTATGACTATCGCTACTGCTTAGTGATAAAGTAAAGCAATTACAGGGCGTTTGCATTTCATACAATAAAGCGACAACCATATGCCTCCTACCAGTTGCTGATAACTTCGGTTACAAAACATGATCATCTCATACAATAAAATATAGCATCACGTCTTGACCATATCACATCACAACATGCCCTGCAAAAACAAGGTAGACGTCCTCTACTTTGTTGTTGCATATTTTACGTGGCTGCTACGGGCTGAGCAAGAACCGTTCTTACCTACGCATCAAAACCACAACGACAATTCGTCAAGTTAGTGTTGTTTTAACCTTCACAAGGACCGGGCGTAGCCACACTCGATTCAACTAAAGTTGGAGAAACAGACACCCGCTAGTCACCTGTGTGCAAAGCACGGCGGTAAAACCAGTCTAGCGTAAGCGTACGCGTAGCGTCGGTCCGGGCTGCTTCATCCAACAATACCGCCGAACCAAAGTATGACATGCTGGTAAGCATGACTTGTATCGCCCACAACTCAATTGTGTTCTACTCGTGCATATAACATCAATGCATAAAACCTAGGCTCGGATGCCACTGATGGGGAATGTAGTAATTTCAAAAAAATTCCTACGCACACGCAAGATCATGGTGATGCATAGCAATGAGAGGGGAGAGTGTGTCCACGTACCCTCGTAGATCGAAAGAGGAAGCGTTATGACAACGCGGTTGATGTAGTCGTACGTCTTCACGATCCGACCGATCCAAGTACCAAACATACGGCACCTCCGAGTTCAGCACACGTTCAGCTCGATGACGATCCCCGGACTCCGATCCAGCAGGGTGTCGGGGATGAGTTCCGTCAGCACGACGGCGTGGTGATGCTGATGATGTTCTACCGACGCAGGGCTTCGCCTAAGCACTGCAACGATATGACCGAGGTGGAATATGGTGGAGGGGGGCACCGCACACGGCTAAGGAACCATCACGAAGATCAACTTGTGTGTCTAGAGGTGCCCCCCTCCTCCGTATATAAAGGGGGGAGGTGGGGCCCGGCCAAGGGGGTGGGGCGCCCTAGGAGGGGGAAACCTACTCCAAGTAGGTTTGCCCCTTCCTTTCCTAGTCCAAGAAGGTGGGGAAGGAAGGAGTAGGAGAGGGGAAAGGCAAGGGGGGCGCCCCCCCCCCTTCCTTGTACTATTCGGACTCAAGGGGAGGGGGCGCGCCTCTTGCCCTGGCCGACCCCTCTCTTTCTCCACTAGGGCCCAATAAGGCCCATTACTTCCCGGGGGGTTCCAATAACCCTCCAGCACTCCGGTTTTCTCCGAAATCACCCGGAACACTTCCGGTGTCCGAATATAGTCGTCCAATATATCAATCTTTATGTCTCGACCATTTCGAGACTACTCGTCATGCCCGTGATCACATCCCCGACTCCGAACAACCTTCGGTACATCAAAACTTATAAACTCATAATAAAACTGTCATTGTAACATTAAGCGTGTGGACCCTACGGGTTCGAGAACTATGCAGACATGACCTAGAACTGTTTCCGGCCAATAACCAATAGCGGAACCTGGATGCTCATATTGGCTCCTACATATTCTATGAAGATCTTTATCAGTCAAACCGCATAACAACATACGTTGTTCCCTTTTTCATCGGTATGTTACTTGCCTGAGATTTGATCATCGGTATCCAATACCTAGTTCAATCTCGTTACCGGCAAGTCTCTTTACTCGTTACGTAATGCATCATTCTGTAACCAACTCATTGGCCACATTGATTGCAAGGCTTATAGTGATGTGCATTATCGAGAGGGTCCAGAGATACCTCTCCGACAATCGGGGTGACAAAACCTAATCTCGAAATACGCCAACTCAACATCTACCTTTGGAGACACCTGTAGAGCTCCTTTATAATCACCCAGTTATGTTGTGACGTTTGGTAGCACACAAAGTGTTCCTCCGGTAAACAGGAGTTGCATAATCTCATAGTTGTAGGAACTTTGTATAAGTCATGAAGAAAGCAATAGCAACATACTAAATGATCAAGTGCTAGGCTAACGGAATGGGTCAAGTCAATCACATCATTCTCCTAATGATGTGATCTCCTTAATCAAATGACAACACATGTCTATGGTTAGGAAACATAACCATATTTGATTAATGAGCTAGTCAAGTAGAGGCATACTAGTGACATTAAGTTTGTCTATGTATTCACACATGTATCATGTTTCCGGTTAATACAATTATAGCATGAATAATAAACATTTATCATGATATGAGGAAATAAATAATAACTTTATTATTGCCTCTAGGGCATATTTCCTTCAGTACGTGCAGTACCGAAAAAACAGTACCGAGAAAACACTATGTGCAGTTTTTTCCGGCACGAAGTACACTCGTGTGAGTACTGTAGCACACTTGGTTGAAACAATGACGTGCACTTGTGTTGAGCATGCAGTGCGGAAGTGTTATCAGAATAGTAATTCTGATAATATTAGCAGAATAGACCAGCTGTATACTTGTTAGTTAAACCTATGGTTAAAATGTGACACTAAATACGACTAGTAAGTAGTACAGTAACAGTACCAGTATGCGTTGGTCAAATTATTCATCGTGTCCACACATTGAATTGACGTGACAACACGCTGCACATGAGGTGACACAAGAATCCCTACAGTGTTTTCGGGTATTCTGGACTTCAGATTTGGAGTACCACTTATCTGTCGAAATCTTTCATCATTCACTTAAAACAGTTGATTGATCATACATTGAGTACCATATAACTGGAATTAACCGATGCAAGTCGAAGAAGGATTGGCCGGTGCTGCCGGCTGGCGTCAAGTTTGATCCCACGGATCAGGAGCTGATCGAGCACCTTGAGGCCAAAGTGAGTGCTGACAGCGCGAGATCTCACCCTCTCATCGATTTGTTCATACCAACCATCGACAGCGAGCATGACATATGCTACACCCATCCTGAGAAACTTCCAGGTAAGACACCGATCGGCCTTCTACTTGCACAAACATGTTCCTTTGTTTATAACTCTATTTCTCTTTTTAGACGCAAGCGTGGTGAAGCAATTACAATTTGTCAGTTAATAAAAAGTGAAACAAGTGAGTGCAACATGCCAAAGATGTTATGAAAATGCCAACTACGTACACTAAAACATGTATTCGACAATACTGCAGGTATCACACTGAGTGGCCTAAGCAAGTATTTCTTCCAGCGCAATTCCAGGGCGTTGAAAAGGGGCAAGTGGACGCTTCATAAGATACAGTCGGAGTGCGGCATGCACGCGATGTGGCACAAGACCGGCAATACCTTGCCGGTGATGGTCAACGGCCGGCATACGGGAAGCAAAAAGCTTCTGGTGCTGCACACCAACAAGAATTTCGACCAGCAGAGGACCAACTGGCTGATGCACCAGTACCACCTCGGGGACCTGGAGCAAGAGAAGGAGCGGTAGCTGGTCCTCTGCAAGATTTTCTACCACACGAACACTAGGGCCAGGAGTAAAAAGATTATAAGTTAGTTTGGTATTGGTACTTGTACTACCTTGTCGTCCGCAAGTTGGTATTGTTGTTAACGATCTTTTGGTATGAACTTGCATTTGCTTCCAACCATCACGCCGAGGGTCAACATGGATATAAATCTGAATCATTTGTTTCGAAATGAATTTTGAGGCACCTGATTTTTATTTGATGGGTAGCATAAGCACCTGCCATTCGAATTCCCAGTTCTCCAAATTTTTTGAAACAAGTGCATGCACTTATTATCACAATGAAAAAACAATATCCCTATTGCATCCCAGTTATCAGTCTATACTTGCAGAATTCTCTCGTTTATTGAGCATGTATATTGTTTTTTCAGGTCGAGCAAGTTTCAACTGGGCTGTAGACTGCCCAGGCTTGGTTTTGTTTTTAACAGGCCCAGCCCATGATGACAATGGAGCACAAAGATCCAGCAGGTATCTACTGGCCTCTGGCCCGCCAGCGTTAGTTATATTTTGTCTTACAACATCCACAGGCAGTTTTTTTACTAAATCAAACACACAGCCCAGTTCTATTTTGCTCTTGAAACACATGTCCTACATCCGTTTTCTAATCTCTACCTATAGTTTTACTAGTTCATATACACGTATCAATATATTGAAAATACATAAAATTCCCTTTTCATATTTACATCCTTATTTTTGTTGTTGTTTTCCCTCCCAACGCTGATTTTTTACCACTGGTTTTCCCTTAAACCAACTCAATTGTCCCACGTCTTATTTGCTTACAAAAACAAAACGATTTTTTTTGGCAAATCAATAAGTTCTTAAAAAATGTTTATCATTTCGGTATTACAACAGTTTGGACTCCACCAAAATATGCAAAATAAGGTTGAACTTTCTGACCGTGGTCCTGGGCAGAAAATGGGATGTAATAAATTACTTAAGAATTAGCAAATGGGCTTCAAATTATTAAAAAAAATAGCAAATGAGCTCTATGTTGTCTGCCGCAGATTTGGAGGCTGACTTGTGGGCCTACTAAGTTCATGCATACACAAGGTTTCTCAAAAAAGAAACTTAGTCAACAATCGACTCTACCAGCGTCAGAATGTTAGATGTCAATCTAACAGCAATCGTGCTTCTTCGGTCTCTAATCTTCCTGCCCTAGTCGCCCAAACCAGCGCCATCGGAACCGCCTGCTCCCGCCTCCCGTGGCCGGTTGTGCTGCCGGGCAGGCCTCACGGCCCCATCATACTCGCATCCCTGGCCTGTCTATCCCTCTACTCACCCACACCTCCTGTTATTTTCCGGTGATAGCAGCTGAACCAGTCAACCCTCGTACTCTCTACCGCGTGGGCAGCCACTTCCGTGTCTTTCCCGGCTCTGTGTCGTTCCCTTCGTAGGCCTCGCCATGGTGCTCTCGGCGCGGCGTGGTCAATGTGGTCAATGAACGACATCCATCGGAAGTGGACTGTACATGGAGAGGCTGACAGCTGGGTCCACGGCCGCAAACAAGGAAATGCCACCTTATTACACGCAAAATAATGATTCCTCCACCTGACATCTAGGACCCGCCGGAAGGGCCTCTGTATTTCACGAAAAAAAGTTCCCTTCGCTGACAGGTCGGACCCACCAACTATATCTTCGCATGCAAGGAAGTGCCTTCTTATTGTGCACAAAAAAATGAATACCCCCCTGCCAGCTAGGGCCCACCATAGTGGGAGGCTGACTTGTGGGCCTACTAAGTTGACAGGGATGGAGGGCTTTGTCAACTTAGTCAGTATATGAATGATTCTAGCTCAAGTGACCGTACGATGTCCATCCAACAGCAGTAGTGCTTCTTCAACCTCTGGTCTTCTTGCTCCAGCCGCCCAAAGCAGCGCCGATCGTGCCGCCTGCTCCTGCCTCCCGTGGCTGGCTGTGTTGCCATTGAGGCCTCACCGCCCCTACTACTCCCACCACTGGCCAGGCCATCCCTCCACTCACACACACCCCCTGTTATTCTGCGGCGATGGCAGCCTCACACCGCAGCCGAACCAGTGAACCCTCGTACTCCTCTCCATGTGGGCATCCACTGTGGCGTCTTCCCCGGCTCCGTGTCATCCCCTTCCTAGGCCTCGCCGTCGTCCACCGTCGTGGTGCTCTCAGCGTGGCGTGATCAATGTGGTCAACGACAGCGGCGTGGTACTGTACGTGGAGAGGCTGAAAGTTGGGTCCACGACAGCCGCTAGGAAGTGCCTCCTTATTACGCGCAAAATAATTATTCCTCCACCTGACAGCAGGGACCCACCGGATGGGCCACCGTATTTCGCGAAAAAAATTGTTTCCCCCCTGACTGCTGGGACCCACCGGACGGGCCACCGTATTTCGTGAAAAAAAACGTTCCCCCCGCTATCAGCTCGGACCCACCGGATGTGCCTCCTTATTACGCATAAAAAAGTGAATACTCCCCCTGCTAGCTGGGACCCACCTTGGTGGGAGGCTGACTTGTGGGCCTACTAAGTTGACGGAGACAGAGGGCTTTATCAACTTAGTCAATATGAACAATTCTAGCTCCAGTGACCGTACGATGTCCATCCAACGGCTGTAGTGCTTCTTCAGCCTCTGGTCTTCGAGCTCCAGCTGCCCAAACCAGCGCCGGTCGTGCAGCATGCTCCTGCCTCTCGTGGCCAGCTGTGCTGCCGCGGAGGCCTCACCGCCCCCTACTATTCCCACTGCTGGTCAGGCCCTGCAATGACGGCAGCCTCACACCGCAGCCGAACTAGTGAACCCTCGTACTCCTCTCCGCGCAGGCTTCGACTGTTGCGTCTACCCCAGCTCCGCGTCGTCCCCTTCCTAGGCCTCGACGTCATCCACCACCCTAGTGCTCTCGGCGCGGCATGGTCAACGTGGTCAAGGAACGACTTCCATCGGACATCGACTGTACATAGAGAGGCTGACACCTGGGTCCACGACCGCAGCAAGGAAGTGCCTCCTTATTACACAGAAAATAATGATTCCTCTACCTGACAACAGGGACCCACCGGACAGGCCACCATATTTTTCAAAAAAATGTTTCTCCCCTGACTGTTGGGACCCACCAACTACATCTTCGCACGCAAGTGCATCCGGGCAAAAAAATGATTCACCCCCCTGACTGTTGGGACCCACCAGCTACATCTTCACACGCAACGAAGTGCCTGACAGTCGGGACCCACTTGGTCGAAGCGTACCTAGCGTTGTCATTCTGGTCGCGAACGTGTACGTACATACTGGTCGATGTAGAGGCGCACACGTGTCGTAGTAGAGGCACGCACGTAGCATGTACACGTACATATAGCGGCCAGGGTGCAAGAAAGTAAGCAGGGCCACATACGTACATATGGGCGGGGTGTCGAGCGCCTACTTGCGCATACGTACGGCCAGGGCTCGTGTACATGGCTGGGTCGAAACGGAGAAACAACATCGTCGTCGTGTTCATGGGGAGCCAACCGGCTGGGTCAGAACAGAATGCGTCATCGTGTTCATCGGGAGGGCTTGGACGGAACAGCCGATGGAAACGAGGCCTGGCGTTCCGCAGAATGGAGGAAACAGCCTTGTGTTCGATCGGCCATGTTCGAAACGGGATTCTGTTCATCAGGAGGGGTCTGGCATACCGCAAAACGGAGGAAACGGACTTGTGTTGGACCTCCTACGGTCGAAACGGGGTCCTGTTGATCGGGAGGGGTGTGGCGTACCGCAAAACGGTGGAAACGGACTTTTGTTGGAGGGCTACAGTCAAAACAGGGGTCCTGTTCATTGGGAGGGGTGTGGCGTGCCGCAAAACGGGACTCCACAGGATACTGTTCATCTCCATCATCGACCTCCTCCAGCCTCCACGGGCTACTGTTCACCCACCATCGACCTCCTCCAGCCTCCACCTGCGACTGTTCATCCACAGGCTCCTGTTCATCCAGCCTCCACCGCGCGCTACTCCATCGGCTACTGTTGAACTAGCCCTCTCCACAGGCTCCTGTTCAACCACCCCTCCACGAGCTACTGTTCATCCACCCCTCCACCGTCTACTGTTCATCCAGCCCTCCACGGGGTCGTCCTATTCATCCAGCCCTCCACGGGGTCTTGTTCATCCAGCCCCAACCAGCTTGATCGATCGGGGTCCTGTTCATCTAGAGGCAACACCACGGGGTCCTGTTCATCCACCCCCACCGGGAACTGTTCATCCAAACCCCCCTGCAACGCTCACTGTTCATTCAGAGGCAGCATCGATCGGCTTCAGAGCAGTAGCGAAGGAATTGCTCGATCGGGTTCAGTTAACAGCCATCAACCGATCGCTCGAGTTCAGTAACGCGTAGCCTGTAGTGCAATCGCTCAGGTTCAGTAGGTGAACGCCTCGCTCGGGTTTAGTTAGAGCCCAACGCCTCGCATCCACGTGCGTGTGTGTATGAGAGAAACGCGCAAACCTCCGTGCATCGTTCGGCCCCGACGACCCACCGTAACCGGGAACTCCACGAAATTTTCCTCGCCCTCGCTTCTACCACGGTTTTTTCCGTCATGGATGGCCCAAAGAATGTCATGCAGCTGCGTCTCCGGCCCGCCCAGGACAAAAAGCCCATTTCCTATCATGATTTTTTGCCATAGAAGTAGGAGCCCACCACATCTATGATGATACCGGCTTTTGTCACAATTATTGTCATTGAAGTGTCATAAGTATGACAGAAATTTTTTTCTTCGGCCCAAAATGTCACAGATGTTCTTTTTTTGTAGTGAGTCTTGTATTCAAAACTTCTTCAGGCAATATTTGAGATACTTTTCTTATGATATGAAGATGTCGTTTCTCCGCTGACGGATTTGAAGACCGAGGAAAATTTTTAGCTCACCCATCATGGACATCTGATATTGCTCTTGCATCATGTGCCAAAACTCATCACTGTATATTTGGTCAGTGCAGCCTAAGATAATGTCATCCACATAGACTTGGCACACAAATAGTTCACTGTCATATGTCTTCGTGAAGAGTGTAGGATCTAGTGAACCAGGTTTGAAGCCTTTGCTCTTCAGGAAGTCTTTGAGTGTGTCATACCAAGCGCGAGGAGCTTGTTTGAGGCCATATAGTGCCTTGTTGAGCTTGTATACCATATCAGGATGTTTTGGATTTTCAAAGCTAGGTGGTTGTGCAACATGAAGGAAATATGCCCTAGAGGCAATAATAAAGTTATTATTTATTTCCTTGTATCATGATAAATGTTTATTATTCATGCTAGAATTGTATTAACCGGAAACATAATACATGTGTGAATACATAGACAAACATAGTGTCACTAGTATGCCTCTACTTGACTAGCTCGTGAATCAAAGATGGTTAAGTTTCCTAGCCATGGACAAAAGAGTTGTCATTTGATTAATGGGATCACATCATTAGGAGAATGATGTGATTGACTTGACCCATTCCGTTAGCCTAGCACTTGATCATTTAGTATGTTGCTATTGCTTTCTTCATGACTTATACATGTTCCTGTAACTATGAGATTATGCAACTCCCGTTTACCGGAGGAACACTTTGGGTGCTACCAAACGTCACAACGTAACTGGATGATAATAAAAGAGTACTACAGGTGTCTCCAAAGGTACATGTTGGGTTGGCGTATTTCGAGATTAGGTTTTGTCACTCCGATTGTCGGAGAGGTATCTCTAGGCCCTCTCGGAATTGCACATCACTTAAGCCTTGCAAGCATTGCAACTAATGAGTTAGTTGTGAGATGATGTATTACGTAACGAGTAAAGAGACTTGCCGGTAACGAGATTGAACTAGGTATTAGATACCGACGATCGAATCTCGGGCAAGTAACATGCCGATGACAAAGGGAACAAAGTATGTTGTTTTGCGGTTTGACCGATAAAGATCTTCGTAGAATATGTAGGAACCAATATGGGCATCCAGTTCCCGCTATTGGTTATTGACCGAGAATGGTTCTAGGTCATGTCTACATAGTTCTCGAACCCATAGGGTCCGCACGCTTAACGTTACGATGACAGTTTTATTATGAGTTTATAAGTTTTGATGTACCGAAGTTTGTTCGGAGTCCCGGATGTGATCACGGACATGACGAGGAGTCCCGAAATGGTCGAGACATAAAGATTGATATATTGGATGACTATATTCGGACACCGGAAGTGTTCCGGGTGATTTCGGAGAAAACCGGAGTGCCGGGGGGGTTACCAGAACCCCCCGGGAGAGTATTGGGCCTTATGGGCCTTAGGGGAAAGGAGAGAGGGGCGGCCAGCATGGGCCGCGCGCCCCCTCCCTCCTTTGGTCCGAATTGGACTAGGAGGGGGGCGGCGCCCCCCCCCCCTTTCCTTCCCCCTCTCCCCCTTGCTTTCCCCTCCTAGTAGGAGTAGGAAAGGAGGAGTCCTACTCCTACTAGGCGGAGGATTCCTCCTCCCTTGGCGCGCCCAAGGGGCCGGCCGGCCTCCCCCCTTGCTCCTTTATATACGGGGGCAGGGGGCACCCCATAGACACACAAGTGGATCTACGGATCGTTCCTTAGCCGTGTGCGGTGCCCCCCTCCACCATATTCCACCTCGGTCATATCGTCGTGGAGTTTAGGCGAAGCCCTGCGCCGGTAGAACATCATCATCATCACCACGCCGTCGTGCTGACGGAACTCATCCCCGACGCTTTGCTGGATCGGAGCCCGGGGATCGTCATCGAGCAGAACGTGTGCTGAACTCGGAGGTGCTGTACGTTCGGTACTTGGATCGGTCGGATCGTGAAGACGTACGACTACATCAACCGTGTTGTCATAATGCTTCCGCTTACGGTCTATGAGGGTACGTGGACAATGCTCTCCCCTCTCGTTGCTATGCCATCACCATGATCTTGCGTGTGCGTAGGATTTTTTTTTGAAATTACTACGTTCCCCAACAGTGGCATCCGAGCCTGGTTTTATGCGTAGATGTCATATGCACGAGTAGAACACAAGTGAGTTGTGGGCGATACAAGTCATACTGCTTACCAGCATGTCATACTTTGGTTCGGCGGTATTGTGAGATGAAGCGGCCTGGACCGACATTACGCGTACGCTTACGCGAGACTGGTTTCACCGTTACGAGCACTCGTGCTTAAAGGTGGCTGGCGGGTGTCTGTCTCTCTCACTTTAGCTGAATCGAGTGTGGCTACGCCCGGTCCTTGCGAAGGTTAAAACAGCACTAACTTGACAAACTATCGTTGTGGTTTTGATGCGTAGGTAAGAACGGTTCTTGCTAAGCCCGTAGCAGCCACGTAAAACTTGCAACAACAAAGTAGAGGACGTCTAACTTGTTTTTGCAGGGCATGTTGTGATGTGATATGGTCAAGACGTGATGCTATATTTTATTGTATGAGATGATCATGTTTTGTAACCGAAGTTATCGGCAACTGGCAGGAGCCATATGGTTGTCGCTTTATTGTATGAAATGCAAACGCCCTGTAATTGCTTTACTTTATCACTAAGCGGTAGCGATAGTCGTAGAAGCAATAGTTGGCGAGACGACAACGATGCTACGATGGAGATCAAGGTGTTGCGCCGGTGACGATGGTGATCATGACGGTGCTCTGGAGATGGAGATCACAAGCACAAGATGATGATGGCCATATCATATCACTTATATTGATTGCATGTGATGTTTATCCTTTATGCATCTTATCTTGCTTTGATTGACAGTAGCATTTTAAGATGATCTCTCACTAATTATCAAGAAGTGTTCTCCCTGAGTATGCACCATTGCCAAAGTTCGTCGTGCCCAGACACCACGTGATGATCGGGTGTGATAAGCTCTACGTCCATCTACAATGGGTGCAAGCCAGTTTTGCACACGCAGAATACTCAGGTTAAACTTGACGAGCCTAGCTTATGCAGATATAGCCTCGGAACACGGAGACCGAAAGGTCGAGAGTGAATCATATAGTAGATATGATCAACATAGTGATGTTCACCATTGAAAACTACTCCATCTCACGTGATGATCGGTTATGGTTTAGTTGATTTGGATCACGTGATCACTTAGATGACTCGAGAGATGTCTGTCTAAGTGGGAGTTCTTAAGTAATATGATTAATTGAACTTAAATTTATCATGAACTTAGTCCTGGTAGTATTTTAAAAATTATGTTGTAGATCAATAGCTTGCGTTGTTGCTTTCATATGTTTATTTTGATATGTTCCTAGAGAAAATTGTGTTGAAAAATGTTAGTAGCAATGATGCGGATTGGATCCGTGATCTGAGGTTTATCCTCATTGCTGCGCAGAAGAATTATGTCCTTGATGCACCACTAGGTGACAAACCTATTGCAGGAGCAGATGCAGACGTTATGAACGTTTGGCTAGCTCAATATGATGACTACTTGATAGTTTAGTGCACCATGCTTAACGGCTTAGAATCAGGACTTCAAAGACGTTTTGAACGTCATGGACCATATGAGATGTTCCAGGAATTGAAGTTAATATTTCAAGCAAATACCCGAGTTGAGAGATATGAAGTCTCCAACAAGTTCTATAGCTAAAGGATGGAGGATAATCGCTCAACTAGTGAGCAAGTGCTTAGATTGTCTGGGTGCTACAATCGCTTGAATCAAGTGGGAGTTAATCTTCCAGATAAGATAGTGATTGACAGAGTTCTCTAGTCACCATCACCAAGTTAGTAGAACTTCGTGATGAACTATAGTATGCAAAGGATGACGAAAATGATTCCCGAGCTCTTCGTGATGTTGAAATCAACGAAGGTAGAAATCAAGAAAGAACATCAAGTGTTGATGATTGACAAGACCACTAGTTTCAAGAAAAGGGCAAAGGGAAAGAAAGGGAAACTTCAAGTAGAATGGCAAACAAGTTGTCACTCCCGTGAAGAAGACCAAAGCTGGACCAAAGCCTGAAACTGAGTGCTTACACTGCAAAGGAAATGGTCACTGGAAGCGGAAATGCCCTGAACATTTGGTGGATAAGAAGGGTGGCAAAGTGAACAAGGGTATATTTGATATACAGGTTATTGATATGTGCCTTACTAGTGTTTATAGTAGCCCCTGAGTATTTGATACTTGTTCGGTTGCTAAGATTAGTAACTCGAAACAGGAGTTACAGAATAAACAGAGACTAGTTGAAGGGGAAGTGACGATGAGTGTTGGAAGTAGTTCCAAGATTGATATGATCATCATCGCACACTCCCTATACTTTCGGGATTAGTGTTAAACCTAAATAAATGTTATTTAGCGTTTGCATTGAGCATGAATATGATTTGATCATGTTTATTGCAATACGGTTATTCATTTAAAGTCAGAGAATAATTGTTGTTCTGTTTACATGAATAAAACCTTTAATGGTCATACACCCAATGAAAATAGTTTGTTGGATCTCGATCGTAGTGATACACATATTCATAATATTGATGCCAAAAGATGCAAAGTTAATAATGATAGTACAAGTTATTTGTGGCACTGCCGTTTGGGTCATATCGGTGTAAAGCGCATGAAGAAACTCCATAAAGATGGATTTTTGGAATCACTTGGTTATGAATCATTTGATGCTTGCGAACCGTGCCGTATGGGCAAGATGACTAAAACTCCGTTCTTCAGAACAATGGAACGAGCTACTGACTTGTTGGAAATAATACATACCGATGTATGCGATCCAATGAGTGTTGATGCTCGTGGCAAGTATCGTTATTTTCTGACCTTCACAAAATGATTTGAGCAGATATGGGTATATCTACTTGATGAAACATGAGTCTGAAATAATTGAAAGGTTCAAAGAATTTCAGAGTGAAGTGGAAAAATCATCGTAACAAGAAAATAAAGTTTCTACGATCTGATCGCGGAGACGAATATTTGAGTTAGGAGTTTGGTCTTCAATTAAAACAATGTGGAATAGTTTCACAGCTCACGCCACCTGGAACACCACAACATTATGGTGTGTCCGAACGTCGTAACCGCACTTTATTGGATATGGTGCGATCTATGATGTCTCTTATCGGTTTTACCACTATCGTTTTGGGGTTGTGCATTAGAGACAGCTGCATTCATGTTTAAAAGGGCACCATCTAAGTCCGTTGAGACGACACAATATGAACTGTGGTTTGGCAAGAAACCAAAGTTGTCGTTTCTTAAAGTTTCGGGTTGCGATGCTTATGTGAAA
This sequence comes from Triticum aestivum, assembly GCF_018294505.1. NCBI lineage: Eukaryota > Viridiplantae > Streptophyta > Magnoliopsida > Poales > Poaceae > Triticum > Triticum aestivum. The sequence goes on along the minus strand of NC_057813.1, from coordinate 426,466,776 downwards.
AAGTTTCATCCTGATAAGCTCAAACCCAAATCGGAGAAATGTGTCTTCATAGGATACCCAAAGGAGAAAGTTGGGTACACCTTCTATCACAGATCCGAAGGCAAGACATTCGCTGCTAAGAATGGATCCTTTCTAGAGAAGGAGTTTCTCTCGAAAGGAGTGGGAGGAAAGTAGAACTTGATAAGGTAATTGTACCTTCTCCCTTATTGGAAAGTAGTTCATCACAGAAATCTGTTCCTGTGACTACTACACCAATTAGTGAGGAAGCTAATGATGATGATCATGTAACTTCAGATCAAGTTACTACCAAATCTCGTAGGTAAACCAGAGTAAGATCCGCACCAGAGTGGTACGGCAATCCTGTTCTGGAAGTCATGCTACTAGATCATGATGAACCTACGAACTATGAAGAAGCGATGGTGAGCCCAGATTCCGCAAAATGGCTTGAGGCCATGAGATCTGAGATAAGATCCATGTATGAAAACAAAGTATGGACTTTGATTGACTTGCTCAATGATCGGCGAGACATTGAGATTAAATGGATCTTCAAGAGGAAGACGGACGCTGATAGTGTTACTATCTACAAAGCTAGAATTGTCGCAAAAGGTTTTCGACAAGTTCAAGGTGTTGACTACGATGAGAGTTTTTCACTCGTATCTATGCTTAAGTCTGTCTGAATCGTGTAAGCAATTGCCACATTTTATGAAATCTGGCAAATGGATGTCAAAACTGCATTCCTTAATGGATTTTTTAAAGAAGAGTTGTATATGATGCAACCAGAAGGTTTTGTCGATTTGAAAGGTGGTAACAAAATGTGCAAGCTCCAGCGATCCATCAATGAACTGGTGCAAGCATCTCGGAGTTGGAATATACGCTTTGATAAGTTGATCAAAGCATATAGTTTTAATACAGACTTGCGGTGAAGCCTGTATTTACAAGAAAGTGAGTGGGAGCACTACAGCATTTCTGATAAGTATATGTGAATGACATATTGTTGATCGGAAATAATGTAGAATTTTTCTGGAAAGCATAAAGGAGTACTTGAATAAAAGGTTTTTCAATGAAAGACCTCGGTGAAGCTGCTTACATATTGAGCATCAAGATCTATTGAGATAGATCAAGATGCTTGATAAGTTTTTCAATAAGTACATACCTTGTCAAGATTTTGAAATAGTTCAAAATGGAACAGTCAAAGAAAGAGTTATTGCCTGTGTTGCAAGGTGTGAAGTTGAGTAAGACTCAAAACCCGACTATGGCAGAAAATAGAAAGAGAATGAAAAATCATTCCCTATGCCTCAGTCATAGGTTCTATAAAGTATGCTATGCTATGGACCAGACCTATTGTATACCTTGCTCTGTGTTTGGCAAAGGAATACAATTTTGATCTAATAGTAGATCACTGAACAGCGGTCAAGAATATCCTTAGTGAGGACCAAGGAAATACTTCTCGATTATGGAGGTGATAAAAGAGCCCGTCGTAAAAAGTTACATCGGTGCAAGCTTTTACACCGATCCAGATGACTCTAAGTCTCAATCTGGATACATATTGAAAGTGGGAGCAATTAGCTAGAGTAGCTCCATGCAGAGCATTGTAGACATAGAATATTTGCAAAATACATACGGCTCTGAATGTAACAGACTCGTTGACTAAGCTTCTCTCACAAGCAAAAACATGATCACACCTTAGTACTCTCTGGGTGTTAATCACATAGCGATGTGAACTAGATTATTGACTCTAGTAAACCCTTTGGGTGTTGATCACATGACGATGTGAACTATGGGTGTTAATCATATACAGATATGAATATTGTTGTTAAATCACATGATGATGTGGACTAGATTATTGACTCTAGTGCAAGTGGGAGACTGAAGGAAATATGCCCTAGAGGCAACAATAAAGTTATTATTTATTTCCTTATATCATGATAAATGTTTATTATTCATGCTAGAATTGTATTAACCGGAAACATAATACATGTGTGAATACATAGACAAACATAGTGTCACTAGTATGCCTCTACTTGACTAGCTCGTGAATCAAAGATGGTTAAGTTTCCTAGCCATGGACAAAAGAGTTGTCATTTGATTAACGGGATCACATCATTAGGAGAATGATGTGATTGACTTGACCCATTCTGTTAGCCTAGCATTTGATCGTTTAGTATGTTGCTATTGCTTTCTTCATGACTTATACATGTTCCTGTAACTATGAGATTATGCAACTCCCGTTTACCGGAGGAACACTTTGGGTGCTACCAAACGTCACAACGTAACTGGGTGATTATAAAGGAGTACTACATGTGTCTCCAAAGGTACATGTTGGGTTGGTGTATTTCGAGATTAGGTTTTGTCACTCCGATTGTCGGAGAGGTATCTCTGGGCCCTCTCGATAATGCACATCACTTAAGCCTTGCAAGCATTGCAACTAATGAGTTAGTTGTGAGATGATGTATTACGTAACGAGTAAAGAGACTTGCCGGTAACGAGATTGAACTAGGTAATAGATACCGACGATCGAATCTCGGGCAAGTAACATGCCGATGACAAAGGGAACAAAGTATGTTGTTTTGCAGTTTGACCGATAAAGATCTTCGTAGAATATGTAGGAACCAATATGGGCATCCAGGTCCCGCTATTGGTTATTGACCGAGAATGGTTCTAGGTCATGTCTACATAGTTCTCGAACCCGTAGGGTCCGCACGCTTAACGTTACGATGACAATTTTATTATGAGTTTATAAGTTTTGATGTACCGAAGTTTGTTCGGAGTCCCTGATGTGATCACGGACATGACGAGGAGTCTCGAAATGGTCGAGACATAAAGATTGATATATTGGATGACTATATTCGGACACCGGAAGTGTTCCGGGTGATTTCGGAGAAAACCGGAGTGCCGGGGGGGTTACCGGAACCCCTCGGGAGAGTATTGGGCCTTATGGGCCTTAGGGGAAAGGAGAGAGGGGCGGCTAGCATGGGCCGCGCACCCCCTCCCCCCTCTGGTACGAATTGGACTAGGAGGGGGGCGGCGCCCCCCCCCCCTTCCTTCCCCCTCTCCCCCTTCCTTTCCCCTCCTAGTAGGAGTAGGAAAGGAGGAGTCCTACTCCTACTAGGAGGAGGATTCCTCCTCCCTTGGCGTGCCCAAGGGGCCGGCCGGCCTCCCCCTTGCTCCTTTATATACGGGGGCAGGGGGGCACCCCATAGACACACAAGTTGATCTATGGATCGTTCCTTAGCCGTGTGCGGTGCCCCCCTCCACCATATTCCACCTCGGTCATATCGTCACGGAGTTTAGGCGAAGCCCTGCACTGGTAGGACATCATCATCGTCACCACGCCGTCGTGCTGATGGAACTCATCCCCGATGCTTTGCTGGATCGGAGCCCGGGGATCGTCATCGAGCTGAACGTGTGCTGAACTCGGAGGTGTCGTACGTTCGGTACTTGGATCGGTCGGATCATGAAGACGTACGACTACATCAACCGCGTTGTCATAACGCTTCCGCTTACGGTCTACGAGGTTACATGGACAATGCTCTCCCCTCTCGTTGCTATGCCATCACCATGATCTTGCGTGTGCGTAGGAATTTTTTTTTTTTGAAATTACTACGTTCCCCAACACAACATACACTTCTTCTTCAATCTTGCCATTGAGGAAGGCACTATTCATATCCATTTGGTACAGAAGGATGTTGTGATGGTTGGCATAGGCTAGCAGTATGCGAATGGCTTCAAGCCTTGCCACGGGAGCGAATGTTTCATCGAAGTCAATCCCTTCCATTTGAGTGTAACCTTGAGCAACTAGACGAGCCTTTTTTCTGACAACTTGACCATGCTCATCTTGTTTGTTGCGGTAGATCCATTTAGTGCCAATGATATTGTGCTTGCGAGGATCAGGACGCTTGACCAGTTCCCATACATTGTTCAGCTCAAACTGATGAAGCTCTTCTTGCATAGCTTGAATCCATTCAGGGTCCATGAAGGCTTCATTAACTTTCTTGGGTTCACATATAGAGACAAATGCAAAGTGCCCACAGAAATTTGCTAGATGTGTTGCTCTTGAACGAGTGAGTGGACCAGGTGCATTGATGCTATCAATTATCTTCTCAATCTGTACTTCATTTGCAACTCGGGGATGTAGTGGATGAAGATTTTGCCCTTGCAGATCATTGTCTTCAGCCTCAGCATTGACTTCAGTCTGAGCATTGTCTTCGGGTTGATTTGGTGCAATGATGATTTCTTCTTCAGCCTGAGCTTCTGAAGGTATGATTTTTCCAACACCCATAAGCTTGATAGATTCACTAGGAGGGACTTCATCTAGCACATTTGGCAGGTGCTCTCTTTACGAGCTGTTAGTTTCATCGAACCGCACATCCACAGTTTCAACCACTTTAAAGTGAAAGAGGTTGAAGACTCTGTAGGAGTGCGAATCCTTTCTCTATCCAAGCATAAAACCTTCATGTGCTTTCGGTGCAAATTTTGAAGTGTGATGTGGATCAGTGATCCAGCACCTGGCACCAAATACTCTAAAGTAACCGACGTTTGGCTTCTTACCAGTTAGCAGATCATATGATGTCTTCTTCAGAAGCTTGTGAAGATAAACACGGTTGATGACATGGCATGCAGTATCAATGGCTTCAGGCCAGAACTTCCTTGGAGTCTTGTACTCATCAAGCATCGTCCGAGCCATCTCAATGAGAGTTCTGTTCTTGCACTCCATGATGCCATTTTGCTGAGGTGTGTAAGGAGTTGAGAACTCATGAGTCATGCCTAGTGTATCAAGATAAGTGTCGAGGCCGAGTTTCTTGAATTCTGTGCCATTGTCACTTCTGATGTGCTTGATCTTGATGCCATAGTTCGTCATGGAACGTTTGGCGAATCGTCTGAAGACATCCTACACTTCAGTCTTGTAGAGGATTATATGCACCCATGTATATCTTGAGTAATCATCAACAATGACGAAGCCATAGAGACAAGCAGTGGTAGTAAGAGTAGAGTAGTGAGTAGGGCCAAATAAGTCCATGTGAAGTAGCTTGAAGGGTTGTGATGTCGTCATGATTGTCTTCAAGGGATGCTTGGCCCTAGTCATGTTCCCAGCTTCACAAGCACCACATAGATGATCCTTCTTGAACTTGATGCCCTCGATCCCCACAACATGCTTCTTCTTCGCGAGAGAGTACAAGTTCCTCATACCAGCATGTACTAGCCTCCGATGCCAAAGCCAACATTATGAAGCATTTGCTAGAAGACATACGACCAACTGTGGTCCTGCTGAGAAATCTACCATATACAGATCATCCTTTCGATACCCTTCAAAGACTTGCTTTTACCAGTGTCAGCAAATGTGATGTGACTTTTGTCAGACGGGCGTAGGGTTGAATCCATCAGAAGACTTCGATCACCAGTCATGTGGTTAGTGCAACCACTATCCATAATCCATTCTGAAGCCTTTGGTGTCATATCCTACAGTACAGTTTGGGGGATAGGATTCACCAAGGGAATTGTGAAGCAAAAACATTTGACGAACAAGTGGAACATGAAAGTTCAGATCTTGGTTAGGATAGATAGGATGATTGTCAAGGAATCCTGGGACGAAATACATAGTAAGACCATTTGGACATTTTATCTTGCATCCCACAAGATGTTTAAGGTCCCCAGCATAAGCACCAGACGCCTTTGATTTAAGGCTGTAGACCTTTCCCTGCAAGAGAGAGTTAAGTTTTCTTAACCACCCACATCTTCAGGGGTGGATTAGAAGCAATGAGTCTAAGTGCAGCATCTGAAAACTTCGGCTTTGGAGCCCTAGCAAATAGCCTTGCGGGAGGTGCATAATTCTCATAAGAATAAGCAGAAAAGTTCTTGGTCTTATGAACATAGCGGTTTGACGAAACACGCTCATATTCAAAAGTCTGAGTATAGTTTCCCTATAAAACATTGGTGTTAGGGTGACTCAGGTGAGTTCTCTGTCTGTATGAAGCCTTTGGACCATATGAAGCCTTTGGTCCGGGATTTGTCTTCTTCTCGGGTGGTGTCATGATGACATCCACGGGAAGACTTTCAAGACAACTTTTGGGTACCCAGATCTTCTTAAGAGGTGGTCCATTATTGTAGTTAGTACCAATTTACCTAGCAAACACTTCACCATTCTGATTCCTGAACAGTTTATAGTTTGCATCAAAGGATTCATCAATGATAATTGGGTTAGCACAAGAGAAGCCAGATAAGGTAGATGGATCCACTGAAGGTCCCTTTGCAACAACCCATGTGGTTTTGGGGTACTGCTCAGGCATCTAGTAAGAACCATCAACATTCATTTTCCTCTCGAACCCAACACCCTCTTTTCTAGGGTTTCGGTTCAGAATCTGCTTTTTGAGGACATCACATAGTGTCTGATGCCCTTTGAGACTTTTGTACATTCTTGTCTTAAGCAATGTCTTCAACTTGGCATTCTCATCAGCAATAGTAGTGGTATCCTCAGCAGAGGGGTTAGTACCACATTAGCAGTTGAAGATATTGCAACAGTAGCAGCAGTTGAACATTCAGCAATAGACACAACATTATCACGCTCAAGACATTTTAGACATGTTGGCTCAAATCCTTCCTGAGCGGAACTGATTTGTTGAGCGCGGAGTGACTCGTTCTCCTTTTGAAGATCTTCATGAGTCGATCTCAATTTCTCAAGCTCTTGCTTCCTTTGAAGATAATCATAGGAGAGATTTTCATGAGTTGTTGAGAGTGATTCATGACGACTTTCAGTTCCTCGTACTTAACATGAAGATTTTTTTATGTCTTCAATAAGGACTGAGCTCAGGTCATTTTTGCGTCGAATAGGTCATCGCTTTTGTCTAGCAACTTTTGAATATGTTCCATAGCATTCTGTTGTTCAGTTGCAATGTTAGCAAGTGTTTTTTAGCTAGGTTTAGATTCACATTCAGAGTCATCTTCACTTGATGTTGGAAAGTAAGCATCGCGTGAGTTTACCTTGGCACCACGTGCCATGAAGCAGTAGGTGGGAGCAGAGTCATCCTCATCCTTGGCATCAGCATTGGTGACGAGGCCATTGTCTTCAGTGTTGAAGATGGACTTGGCGACATAAGCAGAAGCTAGAGCCAGGCTTGCTACTCCAGAATCAGACTCCACCTCTGCCTCCTCAGATGCAGACTCCTCCTCTGAATCCATCTCCTTGCCGACAAACGCATGGGTCTTGCTTGATGAGATCTTCTTGTGTGAAGAAGACTTCGACGAAGACTTGGAAGAAGACTTTGAGGATTTGTTATTTTTCTTGTCATCATAATCATATTCCTTGCTCTTCTTCTTCTTATTTGTCTCATTGTCCCACTGTGGACACTTAGAGATGTAGTGACCAGGTTTCTTGCAATTGTGGCGGGTTCTCTTCTTGTGGTCACGAGAGAAAGCTTCATCATTCCTAGAGCTGGATCTTGAAGACTTTCTGAAGTCTTTCTTCTTGGTGAACTTCTGGAACTTCTTGACAAGCATAGCAAGCTCCTGTCCAATATCTTCAGGATCCCCAGAACTGCAGTTAGATTCTTCTTCAGATGAGGAAACAACCTTTGCCTTCAAAGCGCGAGTACGACCATAGTTGGGACCATAGATATCTCTTTTCTCACATAGCTGGAACTCATGTGTGTTGAGCCTCTCAAGTATGTCAGACAAATCGAGAGTCTTGAAGTCAGGGCGCTCTTGAATCATCAGGGTCAGCGTGTCAAATGAGCTGTCAAGTGATCCCAGAAGTGTCTTGACGATTTCATGCTTGGTGATCTCAGTGGCGCCGAGGGCATGAAGCTCATTTGTGATATCAGTGAGGCGATCAAATGCGAGCTGGGCATTCTCATTGTCATTTCCCTTGAAGCGGATGAAGAGATTGCGAAGAACACTGATCCTTGAATCTCTTTGGGTGGAGACGCCTTCATTGACCTTGGAGAGCTAGTCCCAGACTACCTTCGCAGTTTTTAGAGCACTCACATGACCATACTATCCTTTGGTCAGATGACCACAGATGATGTTCTTGGCTATTGAGTCTAGTTGAATGAACTTCTTGACATCAGCAGGAGTAATACCTTCACCGGCCTTGGGAACGCCATTCTTGACGACATACCAAAGGTCAACATCAATGGCTTCAAGATGCATACGCATCATATTCTTCCAGTAGGGGTAATCAGTGCCATCGAAGACAGGGCACGCAAGGAGACCTTGATTATCCCTGCAGTTGACATAGCTAAACTCCAGGTGGTTAAACCGAATCACACAGAACAAGGGAGCACCTTTCTCTGATACCAATTGAAAGTGCTAGTATTCGACTAGAGGGGGGAGGTGAATAGGTGATTTTTATGAAAGTCTTCAAAACAGGGGTGCTTTGAAGACAAACACTAGAAACGAACCTATTGATATGTAGCAGGAGGTAGACTACACTAGACAAGCCATAGTCAAGTAAGAAATGTAGTGAAAGCACGAAGACTGTCAGTAGTTAGGTAGTATGGATCTGGATGGAAGATAGTATGAAGCCAAACAGTAAACAGTCTTCACACAGTGAAGTCAATCAGATCAGAAAAATGGGAAATGACTACACGAAGACAAACTGTAAGTAAAGAGAGAGAAAAGATGGAACCAGTTGCTCGAAGAGGACAAGGGGTTTGTTGGACCAGTTCCAGTTCCTATGACAACTGTACGTCTAGTTAGGGAGGCTGAGATTCAACTCAGAAGACTGCGTCTTCACCTTATTCCCCTTGAGCTAAGAGAACACTTAGTCCTCGCCCAATCACTCTGGTAAGTCTTCAAGGGAGATTTCAAACCTTCATAGACTTCGTTCACCGGCAATCCACAATGACTCTTGGATGCTCAGAATGCGACGCCTAACCGGCTGGAGGATTCACAGTCCTCAAGTGTAATAAGTCTTCAGATCACGCGGACAGAAAGACTTCAGTGATGCCTAACACTCTTTGGCTCTGGGTGTTTTGGGCTTTGTCCTTGCAAGGATTACTCTCTCAAAGGCTTCGGAGGTGGGTTGATCTCAGACGACAAAAGCCGTGTACTAACTCTGAGCAGCCACCAATTTATGGTGTAGGGGGTGGGCTATTTATAGCCACGAGGCAACCCAACCTGATTTGTCAAAAATGACCTTGTGTCACTAAGGAACTGACACGTGTCCAACGGTCAAATTTCAAACACACGCGGCAGCTTGACTTGGGCTACAACTAAAGATGACTCATCCAGCTCTAGATAAGATTTGCTCTCATTGTCTTCGCTCGAAGACATAGGATTTGGTTGAGCATCACTTCAGTCACTCTGACTTTGTTCACTTGGTCCCCACTTAACAGTACGATGGTTCCTATGACTCAACAAAGAAGAAAAGGAAACCACGAAATAGCTATGTCTTCGCACTCCATAGTCTTCATGCGATGTCTTCTCTTGTCATAATCTTTAATGTGAATATCTTTACAGACCACCATTGTATTCAATGTCTTCACACATTTTTAGGGGTCATCTCTGGTAGGTAAACCGAATCAATATGGGACTACTACCTATGTTATCCTGCAGTTCTCACAAACACATTAGTCCCTCAACCAAGTTTGTCGTCAATACTCCAAAACCAACTAGGGGTGGCACTAGATGCACTTACAAAAGTTTCTTCTTGCTGATAGTTCAAAACTGCACAATTGTACTCTTCTAATATGAATGTTTTCCTTCGAATCAGATTTCTTGTATTCAATCTGTCATGTAGGAACATACAAAAGAACATTTTGTGTTTATGTTGGCATGATGATTTCCAGATCCATGAGAAATGAGATGGGACTTGCTTGACTCCTATCATCACTTTGTAAGCATTTGCAGATGTGAAGACACTATTTCCCCAAATATAACTCCAGGTATCAGTCATGTCTTGATATTCTAATTGTCTTAATGAATGACATTTGTCGTCTAGTTGAAGAAATTGCTGATGGGCTTGAATAGATAGAAGTAGATGAAATAGGTTTTCAACATATTCTGTATTGACAACTTGCTGCACAGTCATAGATGCATTTTGGAAAAACGAGAATAAGTGAGGGTACTCCTGTTGTAATATTGCATTACTCCACAAATTAGTCCAGAATAGGGCACTTCTACCATCTCCCAAATTACATCTTGCCATAGCCTTGTACCGGTCGTTTAATTGAAGAATAGACTTCCACCAAAATGACCCTACAAGTTTCTCCCCTAGAAGTTAACTGTCTTGATAATGTGTCTCCCAAATTAGGTTTACCCATGGAATATCATGTCTGTTATAGAATTTATGGAGGTTTTTCATCAGCAAGGCTTTATTTTCAGTGAAAATGTCCATAACCCCAAGTCCTCCCTACTCTTTTGGTCTGCAAACAGTTGTCCATGCTACAGAAGCTGGTCTATGATCCTCCATGTCAGATCCTCTCCATAAACAATGTCTCAAGTATTTGGTCACCTAGTGTTTGATTGTTATTGGAACATCCAAGCAGCCTATAAAGAATATTGGTAGAGATGCCAAAACTGATGGCAAGGTGTTTGACATTCATTCTCATTTCTTGAATGGGACTTAAGCATGCAACCAAGGACACACATTTCAATTTTGAACCCATTTATATGCACTGGAGCATGTGCATGTTGTTCAAATTTGATTATGCACATAAATGCATAGAAAACTCTGTTAATGTATAAAAATGTCCAAGCGAACCCTGAAAAATCCCAAAAATTTACACAACACTCCTATTGTTCTCTGTTGACACGAGAAAATTTTGAAAGTAAGAAGAGGCAACAAATATCGTTTCGTCTCCCAAGGTGGCGCGTTCCCTACCGAAAACATTAGGCTTGTTGTGAGAGAAGCTCTGGTTTGCAAGAAGCTTATACCCAAACCTGCCCCAAATGGGACAATATTTTTACCACGACATGTCGATGCCGTTCCATGATATCATGTCAAGTTTCATGAATTTTAGACGAGTTTTCGATTTACTAGAATTTTAAAACCATGTATCTCAATGTTAGCAGCCCAACGACAGTGTCAAGGTGTTTGACATTCATTCTTATTTCTTGCATGTGACCTAAGCTTGCAACCAGGACACACATTTGATTTTTCAACCCGTTTTTATGCACTGGAGCATGTGCATGTAGTTCAATTTTGAACTATGCACATAAATGCCTAGAAAACTCAGTTAATGTATAAAAATGTACAAACGATCCCCCAAAAATTCCAAAATTTAACATGACACTCCTGTTGTTCTATGTTGACACCAGGAAAAAATGGAAAGCAAGAAGAAGCGACGAATATCGTTTTGTCCACAAAGGTGACAAGTTTCCCTAACGGAACCATGAGGCTTATTGTGAGAAGTTCTGGTTTGTGAGAAGCTTATACCATAACCTGCCCCAAATGGGACAATATTTTTTACCCCAGCATGTTGATGCCATTGCATGATAGCATGCCAAGGTTCATGAATTTCAGACAGGTTTTGGATTTACTAGAATTACAAAAGCAAGTACCTCAACGTTTGGTGGAGAGCCACGGTGTCGTGGTGTTCGAAATTCATCCCCATTTCTTGCATGGGACATAAGCATAAACCGATGGACACATATATGATTTTACAACCCATGTTGGTGCACCGGAGCATGTGCATGTAGTTTAATTTTGAATTTTGCACCTGAAATGGCTAGAAAACCAAGTTAATGTACAAAATGTCCAAACGAACCCTGAATAATTCCAAAAAAAATTACAACACACATATAGTTGCATGTTCACTGCAGATAAAAGTTCTTGCAATTCAAACACCCTCCATTGCCACTGTGACCCCATTATGTAATTCAAATCAAGATGAAAAATCAAGTAGATCACACACAGTTTATTATCACCAACCATGTGAGATGTAGTATAAAATATCTTGGAGCACTGTCGGAGTATTGTACGCCTATGGCTTACACGAGAAGGTGCGTTGCTACAGTCCATAGCTGGCATGTCAAGCACATTACCTCACTCTCCAAATATCATTTCACAGTTCAATCTCGCCGGTGAAAGATGGGGATGTGGACCCACGTCGTGAGGGCAACTTCAGCGGACCACTCCAGCGAGAGCACGACCGCAACCACCATGCGCATGTGATATGTATCCATCGTATCTACTTTTCCTAATGCTTTTCCTCTTGTTTTGGAATCTAATTTGCATGATTTGAATGAAACTAACCCGGACTGACGTTGTTTTTAGCAGAACTACCATGGTGTTGTTTTTTGTGCAGAAATAAAAGTTTTCAAAATGGAATGAAACTTTGCGAGGAATTTTTATAAAATATATGATAATTTCTGGAGCCAAGAACCACCAGGGCGACCCCCTCCAGGCGCACCCAGGTCGGTTGTCCCCACCTGGGGCGCGCTCTGGTGGGTTGTCCCCACCTGGTGGCCCCACAGACCCTAAAAATGACACTATAAAATCCTATTTTTCTAGAAAAAAATCAGGTAGAAAGAATTACCGCGTTCCACGAGACGGAGCCATCGTCACCTCCTGTTCTTCATCGGGAGGCCAGATCTGGAGTCTGTTTGGGGCTCCAGAGAGGGGGATCTTTGATCTTCGTCATCACCAACCCTTCTCCATCGCCAATTCCATGATGCTCCCCACCGGGAGTGAGTAATTCCTTTGTAGGCTCGCTGGTCGGTGAGGAGTTGGATGAGATTCATCATGTAATCTAGTAAGTTTTATTAGGGCCTGATCCCTAGTATCCACTATGTTTTGAGATTGATGTTGCTATGACTTTGCCATGCTTAATGCTTGTCACTTTGGGCCCGGGTGCCATGATTTCAGATCTGAACTGTTTATGTTATCACCATTATATCCATGTCCTAGATCCGATCTTGCAAGTTATAGTCACCTACTACGTGTTATGATCCGGCAACCCCGGAGTGACAATAGTAGGGACCACTCCCGGTGATGACCGTAGTTTGAGGAGTTCATGTATTCACCATGTGTTAATGCTTTGTTTTGGTTCTCTATTAAAAGGAGGCCTTAATATCCATTAGTTTCCAATAGGACACCGCTGCCACGGGAGGGCAGGACAAAAGATGTCATGCAAGTTCTTTCCATAAGCACGTATGACTATTTACGGAATACATGCCTACATTATATTTATGAACTGGAGCTAGTGCCGTATCAGCCTAGGTTATGACTATCACATGATGAATATCATCCAACAAATCATCGATCTAGTGCCTACAAATTTCTCTTATATTGTTATTGCTAAGTTACTACTGCTATCGTTACTGTTGCACTTCCTACAAAATTACTGTTATCACTATTACCGTCACTATTGCTTCTGCTACTATTACCAAAACTATCATACTACTTTGCTACTGATCATTTTGCTGCAGATAATTAATCTCCAGGTCTGTTTGAATTGACAACTCAACTGCTAATGCTTACAAATATTCTTTGGCTCCCCTTGTGTAGAATCTACAAATTTGGGTTGAATACTCTACCCTCGAAAACTGTTGTGATCCCATATACTTGTGGGTTATCAAGACCTTTTTCTGGCACCGTTGTCGGGGAGCATAGCTATATTTGTTGAGTCACTTGGGATTATTATCAATTTATCACTATGAAGAATCTAAAGGATGCTAAGACTAAGATTTTTCCCTCTAAGAGGAGGGGAGGTAAGGAACTGCCGTCTAGCTCCACACTTGATGCACCTTCTTTTATAAGTAAACTTGCAACACCACCACATGCTATCAATCTTGATATGTCGCAAGTTATTGATGATGCTACTTCTTCTATGAATGATGCTTATGATGATGCTAGTACCTTGCTTGATGATAATGTGCCACTAGGTGATTTTCTTGATGAACAAATTGCTAGAGTAAGAAAGCATGATATTGTTGAAACTGATGATGAGCTTGAAACTGAAAATCTTGAAACACCTACTAGAACTAGACCTCCAAGATATGAATTGCCAAAGGTACCAGAAGGTTATGTTATGGGTGAAGAGGCAACTAGAGATATTCTTGCTTTGTAAGGGTAGAGATGATCTGGAGAAATTATTATGCAAGTATAAAGAAAATCTTTGAATGGTAGAATGAAATGTGATCCTAAGTTTGCTACTTCACCTATCTTTATTGATGATAAGGATTATTAATTCTCTGTCGACCCAGGGTTAATTACTTTGGTTGAATCCGGTCCTTTCCATGGTTATGAAACTAAAACTGTTGTGGCACATCTTACTAAGTTGAATGACACAGCCACTCTTTTTGATCATGATGAGAAAATTAGCTATTACTATATCCTCAAATTATTTCCGTTCTCATTAAAGGGTGATGCTAAAGCTTGGTACAATACTCTTGCTCCTGGTTGTGTGCGTAGTCCCCAAGATATGATTTATTACTTCCCTGGAAAATATTTCCCTGCTTATAAGAAACAAGCTGCCTTACAGGAAATATTTAACTTTGTGCAAATTGAAGAAGAGAGTCTCCCACAAGCTTGGGGGGGGGCTTCTCCAATTTCTTAATGCTTTGCCTGATCATCCTCTTAAGAAAAATGAAATACTTGATATCTTCTATAATGGACAAACCGATGCTTCTAGGGATTTCCTAGATAGTTGTGTCGGTTGTGTTTTGAGGGAACGAACTATTGGGCAAGCAGAAGAATTATTGAATAACATATTGAAAATTTATGATGATTGGATTCTTCCCGAACCACCTCTTAAACCCACTCCGAAGAAGAGGGGTATTTTATATTTCAGTCCTGAAGATATGCAAGAGGCAAAGAAATCTATGAAGGAAAAAGGTATTGAAGCTGAGGATATCAAAAATTTACCTCCTATTGAAGAAATACGTGGGCTTGATACACCACCACTGCCTAAGATGGTAGAGGTAAAATCTCTAATGAAATTCAATGATAATGATAATCCTCACAATATGCACCCTAGCCAATGCCTTTATGAGTTTGAGAATTACATTAGAAAGCAAGATCACTTCAATGCAAATGTTATGAAACGATTGAAATACAATTCTGATATGATTGCTTGCTTGAGTGACTTGTTATTTAGAATCTCAAATGATGTTAGAGGTGTGGGAAAGCATGCCTCTATGGTTCAAACTCAATTAGAATAAGTTGCTAAATCTCAAAGAGAGTTTCTTGATGAAATGAATAATAATATAGGTGAGTTTGCTGTTAGAGTAGCAACTAGAGGAGGTAAAATGACTCGGGAACCACTTTAGCCCGAGGGACACCCAAAAACAATTGAATAAGACTCTCAGAGAGTTAACAATGATGCATGTAGTCCTTCTAAAAAGAAAAGGAAGAAGAAAAATGATAGGACTTTGCATGCCTCTAGTGAACCTGAAGTAGAAAAACCTCCTGATAATGAAGTTTCTATCTCTGATGCTGAATTTCAATCTGGTAGTGAACACTCACCTTCTAATAATGAAAGAGATAATGATGAGGTTCATGAATACACTCAAACAAATAATAAAGAACCAGACAATGATGTTGAGATAGAACCAGTAGTTATTCTTGATAACCCACAACCCAAGAATAAAAGATATGATAAAAGAGACTTTGTTGCTAGAAAAAATGGTAAAGAAAAAGAATCGTGGGTTCAAAAACCTATGCCCTTCCCACCCAAGTCAACTAAAAAGAAAAATGATGAAGAATTTGAACGCTTTGATGAAATGTTGAGGCCAGTCTTTTTGCGTACTCGCTTGACTGATATCCTTAAAATGCCTCCTTATGCAAAGTACATGAAAGACATCATCACCAATAACAGAAAAATACCGGAAGCTGAAATCTCCAACATGCTTGCTAATTATACTTTTAAAGATGGAGTGCCTAAAAAACTTGGACATCCGGGAATACCAACTATACCTTGCTCCATCAAAATAAACTATGTTAAAACTGCTTTATGTGGTTTGGGAGCTGGTGTTAGTGTTATGCCTTTCTCTTTATATAATAGACTTGATTTGAATAAGGTTACGCCTACTAAAATATCTTTGCAAATGGCTGACAAATCAACTGCCATACCTATAGGTATTTGTGAGGATGTGCCCATTGTTGTTGCTAATGTTACTATTTTGACTCAGTTTGTCATACTTGAGATGCCAGAGGACGACAACATGTCGATTATCCTTGGTAGACCCTTCTTGAATACTGCAAGGGCTGTTATTGATTGCAATAAAAGCAAGGCCACTTTTCATATCAATGGTAATGAGCATACGGTGCACTTTCCGAAGAAATAATTCCAAGTGGATGGTATCAATGTTACTGAAAAATCTCTGACAGCCACTATTGGAAGTTTTCAACTACCTCTACCTACTGTCAAAAAGAAATATGAAATGCTTATTGTTGGGGAAATTCATATCCCCATTGAGGATAACTTAGTGATTTACGTAAGTTCTTTAGTTTCATGCTAATCGAAAGTGGTTGTTAATAAGACTTGATCAACCTTATTAATGGATCATTTTTCAGAGGTATGAAGTTGCTGAATTTAGTGAGCACTACCTTCTGTCCCTACCTTTTTTTCTTCTGTTTTTATTAGTTAAATAAAATAAAATGCCACGTTTTTTCTGTTTTCTAAATTTCCCGTGGAATAAAAAGATGACCCAAAAATAAAAGTTCTCAGAAGGCTCTGAAAATTTAATACAAATTATTCTTGAATATTTAAGAATTTTTTATGCAAATAACATCAGAGGGAGGTGCGCCAGGTGGGCACGACCCACCTGGGCGCGCCCTGGTGGTTGTGGTCCCCATGTGGTCTCCCTCACTTATCTATTCATCCCACATCATCACCTACCTCTAGAAAAAAATCACCATTGCTCTCTCTCTCTCTTGTGTTCTTGCTCTCGAACCCATGGATTTTGATCTCTTTGCTCGAACCTCCATTTCTGAAACTGTTTTGTGGGATTGTTGCTTGGTATGTGACTCCTCCGTTTGTCCAATTAGTTTTTGCTTTAGTGGTTTATATTTTGAATAATTTGCTACTCTTGGTGTTGCTGTAAATGAGCTTGCATGTTGAATTCTTAGAGTTTTAAGTACATTGAATGCTTGCGATGGCCTCTATGTACCCCTATGAGTAGTTGCTATGAATCTTGTAAAGTTTTGTTGATAATTTTTTGTCACCCAAATTTTTTCAGAAAATTGTGCGAATATGATGAACCTTTTTGGAAGGAGTTCTTCGAGGAGGAGATCCTTGGAGGCATCTTCTAGTGACAGCTCCGCTCGTCGATCTTATGTTGAACCAAGTGAAAGTTCCATACGAGATGCCACCACCAAAACATGCCTATGGCCGTGCGATGGTTATATGGTGAGTGTGGACATTAAGGAGGAATTTGAGCAATATGTTCACAATGCCGATCTCGGTCCCTACATTTCAGATAAGTGCAATCAACACCACACTCTCACTGAATCATTTGTCAAAGGATTTAAATTCCATCCCCATGAGTCTAGGGTGTCATTTAAACTGTATGAAAATCCATTTACCATATCATTAGAGAGATTTGCTCAACATTGCAAAATCCCATTCTGGGGTTTGCTAGACGAACCATCAAGGTCTGAGTTTCAAGCGTTCTTGACTAGTCTTTGCTACGGTGAGACTAGGGGAGTGACCCATGGTAGAATAAAGAGCATTCATTTTCCCACAATTCAGTACTTTGCATTATTTAATAGAAAATTCTTGTAGGCAAACAAGATTGTAGTACACTTTGTGCTCCAGACTTGAGCCTCACATGCACCGTTCTCACCGGTGACAAAAGCTATAATCTTGGAGCGATTGTTGCATGCAGGTTGCAACACAACGCTAATAATTGCCATTTCCATGGTGGAATTTATGCCACGCGTTTAGCAAGAGAGTTGGGTGTTTCACCTTTGTCGTACGACCCTATTTTACCCACGCAATATTTAGACTTTGATGCTATGAAACACCATAAGATCCTTAAAGGTGAACCCCATAATTTCACATATAAATTGTTGTTTAATGAAGATTCTGTTGTGCACATGTATTTGCCTGCGCCTGCTCTCTTTGATTATCATAGTAGGGGAAGATATTTTGTTCTTGAGAGCGAGGCCCGAGCTCATAACGCGGCGGTTGTGGCCGCACGACAGGCTGAGGCATCCACACCGAGAGCCTCCATGAGCTACCACCCCGACTATTATGCAGGCTATTGATTGATTACCAAGTTAGGCCAAAAGCCTAAGCTTGGGGGAGTACGTATTTCCACCGACTTTACATTCATGTTCACACATTTCATTTGTCGGTGTCCACACTTTTTCATTGTACTATCCATCTTAAATTTATTTTGTCGCTTTCTTCTTGTGTGTTTGAAAAACTTTGAGAAAATACAAAAATATTTCCTATTTCTTTTTGATTTTTCTTTCTAGAGTAGTTAGCTGTAGAACTAAAAAGAAAACCCAAAAGGATTTCCTTGTTCTTCTTTTGCTTGTTGGGAGCTTTCCTGTGTAAATAGTTTTTCTCGTTTTTTCCTTTTCCCCTTTATTTGCTTGTTCAAGAAAGCCAAAAACTCCAAAAATATTTCAGCGTGTTTCTCTGAATTTCTTTTCTTTTTATTAAGTCGTACCGAGGAGAAGACCACGATGAAAATGTTGAGTGGCTCTCATATGCATTATTGTTGATCTAACAAAGCGCCCATTTTACCTTGTCTTCTCCTATTGAATAAAATGTTTGCAAATTCCAGCTTAGTCCATGACACTCTTGCACTATTATTATTTTCATATCGTTTGGTCATGCTAGTGAAAGGCAATAATGAAGATATTTGATGAACTGGCCGTGGCAGAGAGAAATGGGTATGAACTCGACTTGTTCTATTTTTGTAAATATGTTTAACCTAGTATCCATGATTCAGCCCATTATGATTAAACATGTTTGCAATGACAATTAGATATTATAGTTTCTCATGCCATGCCTAAGTAGCTAGAAGTGGATAATGATTTATCTTGGATGCCAACATTGCGTTAAAATGATTGTGATGTAGTATGATGATATGGTATCCTCCTCTGAATGTTCGAGTGGCTTGACTTGGCACATGTTCATGCATGTAGTTGAATCAAAACCAACATAGCCTCTATGATATTTATGTTCATGGTGTTCATATCCTACTCATGCTAGTGTCCAATGTTACTTCTGCATAATGCATGTTCATGACCGTAGTTGCTCTCTAGTGTGCCGCTTCTCAGCCTATTTGCTAGCCTTCGCCTGTACTAAGCGGGATTTTTGCTTGTACATAAAAAACCTTGAACCCAGGTATTCCAGATGAGTCCACCATACCTACCTATATGCGGTATTACCCTGCCGTCCTAAGTAAATTTGCATGTGCCATCTCTAAAAACTTCAAATAAATATCCTTTTTGTGTGCCTGGATCGTTCATGGAGTGACAGGAGGTAGTCTGTATCTTCCATGATAAGCGGGTTATTCTCAGGATGAGTGTTTATTCACTCACCATCGCATGAGAAAAGGGCGGTAATAGGGATGCCCAGTCCCAAACTGCAAAAAGAATTGATCTCTCAAATAATCAAACAAAAACTCCTACAGAGTCATAACCTTTACTTTTTCGCTTGGGAACTGCCACTAGCGTGTTTAGCATGGAAGATATAGATAATTAATGGTCGTGAAGTAAACAAGAAGGGTGCATTTCTCAAAATGTCATTTACCTCTATTGTAAAAACTTGAGCTCTGGCACCACTGCAAAATCACTGCTTCCCTCTGCGAAGGGACTATCTAATTACTTTTATGTTGTGTCATCACCTTCTAAAATAAGCGCCAGAACCTGAGAGCATTGCTGTCATGTTTATGCATTGTATAGCTAATGTTGGGTGCATCATGACTGGATCTTTTCTACCATGAATTACAATGTTTAGTCGCTGCTTGGACTTTGTAGGTGCTCTGAATTTGTGTTTTGCGGTCTCAGAAAGGGCTAGCGAGATACCACTATTGTCATATTATGTCATGGTTGTTTTGACAACATGTTTTTGTCTGAGATATCTTATTTTTGCTCGCTAGCTGATTATATCATTGATATGAGTTAATACAATTTTTAAGAGTTATTTTTAGCATGGTTAGTTATAATATTGGCTGAAAACCTGGGTGTTTTTTAAGCTTATTTATGCAAACAAGAGCAAAAGAGTTCGTAAAAGTTTTTCTTTTTCACTTTCAGTTTATCAACTGAATTGCTTGAGGACAAGCAAAGGTTTAAGCTTGGGGGAGTTGATACGTCTCCATCGTATCTACTTTTCCTAATGCTTTTCCTCTTGGTTTCAACACTAATTTGCATGATTTGAATGAAACTAACCCGGACTAACGTTGTTTTCAGCAGAACTACCATGGTGTTGTTTTTTGTGTAGAAATAAAAGTTCTCGGAATGGTACAAAACTTCGCGAGGATTTTTTATACAATATATGAGAATTTCTTGAGCCAAGAACCACCAGAGGGGGCACATGGGTGGGCACAACCCACCAGGGCGCGCCCCCCTCCAGGCACGCCCAGGTGGGTTGTCCCCACCCGGTGGCCCCGCAGATCCTAAAACTGACGCTATAAAGTCCTATTTTTCTAGAAAAAAATCAAGGAGAAAAAATTATCGTGTTCCGCGAGACGGAGCCGCCGTCACCTCCTGTTCTTCGTTAGGAGGCTAGATCTGGAGTCCGTTTGGGGCTCTGGAGAGGGAGATCTTTGATCTTCATCATCACCAACCCTTCTCCATCGCCAATTCCATGATGCTCCCCACCGGGAGTGAGTAATTCCTTCGTAGGCTCGCTGGTCGGTGAGGAGTCGGATGAGATTCATCATGTAATATAGTTAGTTTTGTTAGGACCTAACCCCTAGTATCCACTATGTCTAAGATTAATGTTGCTATGACTTTGCAATGCTTAATGCTTGTCACTTTGGGCCTGGGTGGCATGATTTCAGATCTAAACCGTTTATGTTATCACCACTATATCCATGTTCTAGATCTGATCTTGCAAGTTATAGTCACGTACTACGTGTTATGATCCGGCAACCCCGGATGACAATAGTCGGGACCACTCCCGGTGATGATCGTAGTTTGAGGAGTTCATGTATTCATCGTGTGTTAATGCTTTGTTCTGGTTCTCTATTAAAAGGAGGCCTTAATATCCCTTAGTTTCCAATAGGACCTTGCTGCCACGGGAGGGTAGGACAAAAGATGTCATGCAAGTTCTTTCCATAAGCACATATGCCTATTTACGGAATACATGCCTACATTATATTTATGAACTGGAACTAGTGTCGTATCGCCCTAGGTTATGACTATCACATGATGAATATCATCCAACAAATCATCTATCCAATGCCTACGAATTTCTCGTATATTGTTATTGCTCAGTTACTACTGTTATCGTTACTATTGCACTTGCTACAAAATTACTGTTATCACTATTACTGTCACTATTGCTGCTACTACTACTATCAAAACTATCATACTACTTTGCTACTGATCACTTTGCTACAGATAATTAATCTACAGATGTGGTTGAATTGACAACTCAGCTGCTAATACTTACAAATATTCTTTGGCTCCCCTTGTCTCGAATATATAAATTTGGGTTGAATACTCTACCCTTGAAAACTGTTGCGATCCCATATACTTGTGGGTTATCAGCATGCTAACAAGATGCATGAGCGCGGCCGCAATCTGTGACCAGGCGGCCAAGGCAGCCCAAATGGACGCTATTTTTTCTTAGGTGTCGACAACAACATCTGCCTCAGGGATAGCAACTGGCGAGAGCGGCACAGCAACTGTCCGTTCCGCAGCGGCGGCCTTAGCCCTGATGGAGGCCGCCCACGCCCAGCTCGTGGTGGTCACTGCACAAATCGAACAAAGCCTCTCTGACAATGGTCGGCAACCCACGTCCGAAGAGTTGGCAATCACCGAGAGCATTCGAGCAGCCGTCCTTTCCTCCGCTGCATACCTTGCCATGATGGAGCCCGTCCAAGCCCAGATCGCGGCCGCCCACACCCAGCTTGTGGCGGCCTTTTCCAAGGAGATGGCAGACGTGAATGGCGAGATGCTTGCCAAGTATGGTGTGATGGAGGCCATGGAGCCCCTTCCCAAGGAGGCCGTCAGGTGCGACCTGGACATGGAGGAGGAGGCGGAGATTGACGGTAACCAGCCTTAGTAGTACTCTTTGTTTTGTTTAATTAAGAGTGCCAGTCTTTAATTTGTTAGAGTAATGTTTAGGCCAGCTAGCTCTGTTTAATTGCTGAATTTGCTCGATTAAGAAGTGTGGGTGTGCTGTAGTCTCCTTTGTGTACGCAAATTATGCAATGATGTGGATGACCACTGTAACCAGGGAAATTCGAACAAAAATTTGCACGTTCAAACTCATCACTGATGTCTACTACACAACCTTCTTCTTGTAGACATTGTTGGGCCTCCAAGTGCAGAGGTTTGTAGGATAGTAGCAAATTTCCCTCAAGTGGATCACCTAAGGTTTATCAATCTGTGGGAGGCGTAGGATGAAGATGGTCTCTCTCAAGCAAACCTGCAACCAAATAACAAAGATGGTCTCCCCCAACACACCTAATACAATGGTAAATTGTATAGGTGCACTAGTTCGACGAAGAGATGGTGATACAAGTGCAATATGGATGGTAGATACAGGTTTTGTAATCTGAAAATATAAAAACAGCAAGGTAAGTAATGATAAAAGTGAGCATAAACTGTATTGAAATGGTAGGAAACAAGGCCTAGGGTTCATACTTTCACTAGTGCAAGTTCTCTCAACAATAATAACATAACTGGATCATATAACTATCCCTCAACATGCAACAAAGAGTCACTCCAAAGTAACTAATAGCGGAGAACAAACAAAGAGATTATTGTAGGGTACGAAACCACCTCAAAGTTATCCTTTCTGATCGATCTATTCAAGAGTCCGTAGTAAAATAACACGAAGCTATTCTTTCCGTTCGATCAATCATAGAGTTCGTACTAGAATAACACCTTAAGACGCAAATCAACCAAAACCCTAATGTCACCTAGATACTCCAGTGTCACCTCAAGTATCCGTGGGAATGATTATACAATATGCATCACACAATCTCATATTCATCTATTCAACCAACACAAAGTACTTCAAAGAGTGCCCCAAAGTTTCTATCGGAGAGTCAAGACGAAAACGTGTGCCAACCCCTATGCATAAGTTCATTGAAGCCGCAAGTTGATCACCAAAACATACATCAAGTAGCACGTGAATATCCCATTGTCACAATAGATAAGCATGGCAAGACATACATCAAGTGTTCTCAAATCCTTAAAGACTCAATCCGACAAGACAACTTCAAGGGGAAAACTCAATTCATCACAAGAGAGTAGAGGGGGAGAAACATCATAAGATCCAACTATAATAGCAAAGCTCGTGATACATCAAGATCGTATCACTTCAAGAACACGAGAGAGAGAGAGAGAGAAAGAGAGAGAGAGAGAGAGAGATCAAACAGATAGCTATTGGTACATACCCTCAGCCCCGAGGGTGAACTACTCCCTCCTCGTCATGGAGAGCGCCGGGATGATGAAGATGGCCACCGGTGAGAGATCCCCCCTCCGGCAGGGTGCCGGAATAGGGTCCCGATTGGTTTTTGGTGGCTACAGAGGCTTGCGGCGACGGAACTCCCGATCTATTGTGCTCCTCGATGTTTTTAGGTTATATGGACATATATAGGCGAAAGAAGTCGGTCAGGGGAGCCACGAGGGGCCCACGAGGGTGGGAGCGCGCCCAGGGGGTAGGGCACGCCCCTGACCCTCGTGGCCACCTCGAAGCTTCCCTGACGTCTACTCCAAGTATCCTAGATTGCTTCCGTTCCAAAAATAACTCTCCCGAAGGTTTCATTCCGTTTGGACTCCGTTTGATATTCCTTTTCTTCGAAACACTAAAATAGGCAAGAAAACATCAATTTGGGCTGGGCCTCCGGTTAATAGGTTAGTCCCAAAAATAAAGTAAAAGTGCTTAGTAAAGCCCATAAACATCCAAAACAGATAATATAATAGCATGAATACTTCATAAATTATAGATACATTGGAGACATATCAGCATCCACAAGCTTAATTCTTGCTCGTCCTCGAGTAGGTAAATGATAAAAGAAATAATTTATGAAGTGTGAATGCTAGCAGGTGCATAAGTTTGAACAATGATAATTTCAATCACCTTTTCTAGCATCATTATATGTCATAACAGCAGCTCATCTCATAAAACTTCTCACGATGAAGTAACAAGCTATTCACATGTTAAAGGATAGGCCATAAACTTTCTTGAAAACTAGCAAACTATGTTCTCAGTCATCAAACAATTGCAATTCATCTTATTTTCAGGAAGGGTCTATGTAAGAGCTTTGATTTAGCAAATCCCACATACTCAACTATCATATAGTCTTCCATGATTGCTACCACTCAAAGCATATTTTTAGAACAAATAGCATCGATCGAACATAGAGAAAGATAGGGGCTTAATGTTTCGCCTCCCAACTTACTTATCATATAGATAATTGTCAACAATAATAATTCATGATCAAATATATTTGAATGGCATATATGCTTAGATTTTTCCCCATCACATGATGCTTACCAACTAAACAGTAGGTCGGAATGAGAAGGAATGCTACTGACTCTTGCATAAAAGTAAAAGATAGGCCCTTCGCAGAGGGAAGCATGGATTTGCAGAGGTGCCAGAGTGTTGGGTAACGTAGTAATTTCAAAAATTTCCCTACGCACACGCAAGATCATGGTGATGCATATCAATAAGAGGGGAGAGTGTTGTCCACGTACCCTCGTAGACCGAAAGCGGAAGCGTTAGAACAACGCGGTTGATGTAGTCGTACGTCTTCACGGCCCGACCGATCAAGCACCGAAACAACGGCACCTCCAAGTTCTAGCACACGTTCAGCTTGATGACGTCCCTCGAACTCCGATCCAGCCAAGTGTCGAGGGAGAGGTCCGTCAGCACGACGGCGTGGTGACGATCTTGATATTCTACCGTCGCAGGGCTTCGCCTAAGCACCGCTACTATATTATTGAGGAGGACTATGGTGGAGGGGGGCACCGCACACGGCTAAGAGAACAAGAGATCAATTGTTGTGTCTTGGAGTGCCCCCTGCCCCCGTATATAAAGGAGCAAGGGGGGAGAGGGTGGCCGGCCTAGGAGGAGGGCGCGCCAAGGGGGGAGTCCTATTCCCACCGGGAGTAGGACTCCTCCTTTCCTTGTGGGAGTAGGAAAAGGGAAGGAAAAAGGAGAAGGAAGGAAGGGGGCGCCCCCTCCCTAGTCCAATTCGGACCAGTCCATGGGGAGGGGTGTGGCCACCCTTTGAGGCCTTTCTCTCCTTTCCCGTATGGCCCATTAAGGCCCAATACGAATTCCCGTAACTCTTCGGTACTCCGAAAAATACCCGAATCACTCGGAACCTTTCCGAAGTCCGAATATAGTCGTCCAATATATCGATCTTTACATCTCGACCATTTCGAGACTCCTCGTCATGTCCCCGATCTCATCCGGGACTCCAAACTACCTTCGGTACATCAAAACACATAAACTCATAATATAAATCGTCACTGAAATTTAAGCATGCGGACCCTATGGGTTCGAGAACAATGTAGACATGACCGAGACACGTCTCCGGTCAATAACCAATAGCGGAACCTGGATGCTCATATTGGCTCCCACATATTCTACGAAGATCTTTATCGGTCAAACCGCGTAACAACATACGTTGTTCCCTTTATCATCGGTATGTTACTTGCCCGAGATTCGATCGTCGGTATCTTAATACCTAGTTCAATCTCGTTACCGGCAAGTCTCTTTACTCGTTATGTGATGCATCATCCCGCAACTAACTCATTAGTCACATTGCTTGCAAGGCTTATAGTGATGTGCATTACCAAGAGGGCCCAGAGATACCTCTCCGACAAATCGAAGTGACAAATCCTAATCTCAAAATACGCCAACTCAACATGTACCTTCGGAGACACCTATAGAGCTCCTTTATAATCACCCAGTTATGTTGTGATGTTTGGTAGCACACAAAGTGTTCCTCCGGTCGGGAGTTGCATAATCTCATAGTCATAGGAACATGTATAAGTCATGAAGAAAGCAATAGCAACATACTAAACAATCAAGTGCTAAGCTAACGGAATGGGTCAAGTCAATCACATCATTCTCTAATGATGTGATCCCGTTAATCAAATGACAACTCATGTCTATGGCTAGGAAACTTAACCATCTTTGATTCAATGAGCTAGTCAAGTAGAGGCATACTAGTGACACTTTGTTTGTCTATGTATTCACACATGTATCAAGTTTTCGGTTAATACAATTCTAGCATGAATAATAAACATTTATCATGAAATAAGGAAATAAATAATAACTTTATTATTGCCTCTAGGGCATATTTCCTTCAGTCTCCCACTTGCACTAGAGTCAATAATCTAGTTCACATCATCATGTGATTTAACACCAATATTGATATGTGTATATGATTAATACCCATAGTTCACATTGTCATGTGATCAACACCCAAAGGGTTTACTAGAGTCAATAATCTAGTTCACATCGCTATGTGATTAACACCCAAAGAGTACTAAGGTATGATCATGTTTTGCTCGTGAGAGAAGTTTAGTCAATGGGTCTGTCATATTCAGAGCCGTATGTATTTTGCAAATATTCTATGTCTACAATGCTCTGCACTGAGCTACTCTAGCTAATTGCTCTCACTTTCAATATGTATCCAGATTGAGATTTAGGGTCATCTGGATCGGTGTAAAAGCTTGCGTCGATGTAACTCTTTACGACGGGCTCTTTTATCACCTCCATAATTGAGAAATATTTCCTTAGTCCTCACTAAGGATATTCTTGACCGCTGTCCAGTGATCTACTCTTAGATCAAAATTGTACTCCCTTGCCAAACTCAGAGCAAGGTATACAATAGGTCTGGTACACAACATAGCATACTTTATAGAACCTATGACTGAGGCATAGGGAATGATTTTTCATTCTCTTTCTATTTTCTGCCATGGTCAGGTTTTGAGTCTTACTCAACTTCACACCTTGCAACACAGGCAAGAACTCCTTCTTTGACTGTTCCATTTTGAACTACTTCAAAATCTTATCAAGGTATGTACTCATTGAAAATTCTTATCAAGTGTCTTGATCTATCTCTATAAATATTGATGCTCAATGTGTAAGCAGCTTTACCGAGGTCTTTCTTTAAAAAACTCTTATTCAAGTATCCGTTTATGCTATCCAGAATTTCTATATCATTTCCAATTAACAATATGTCATCTACATATAGTTTTAGAAATGTTACAGAGCTCCCACTCACTTTCTTGTAAATACAGGCTTCTCCAAAAGTCTGTATAAAACCATATGCTTTGATCAACTCATCAAAGTGTATATTCCAACTCCGAGATGCTTGCACTAGTCCATAGATGGATCACTGGAGCTTGCACAATTTGTTAGCACCTTTAGGATTGACAAAACCTTCTGGTTGCATCATATACAACTCTTCTTTAATAAATCTATTAAGTAATGCAGCTTTTACATCCATTTGCCAGATTTCATAAAATGTGGCAATTGCTAACATGATTCGGACAGACTTAAGCATTGATACGAGTGAGAAAATCTCATTGTATTCAACACCTTGAACTTGTCGAAAAACTTTTTGCGACAAGTCGAGCTTTGTAGATAGTAACACTACTATCAGCGTCCATCTTCCTCTTGAAGATCCATTTATTCTTAATGACTCACCGATCACCGAGCAAGTCCACCAAAGTCCACACTTTGTTCTCATACATGGATCCTATCTCAGATTTTATGGCCTTCAAGCCATTTCGCAGAATCTGGGCTCATCATCGCTTCCTCATAGTTCGTAGGTTCATCATGGTCTAGTAACATGACTTCCAGAACAGGATTACCATACCACGCTGGTGCAGACAGTACTTTGGAAGACCTACGAGGTTCTGTAGTAACTTAATCTGAAGTTTCATGATCATCATCATTAGCTTCTTCACTAATTGGTGTAGGAAACACTAGAACTGATTTCTGTGATTAACTACTTCCCAATTCGGGAGAAGGTACAATTACCTCATCAAGTTCTACTTTCCTCCCACTCACTTCTTTCGAGAGAAACTCCTTATCTAGAAAGGATTCATCTTAGCAACGAATATTTTGCCTTCGGATCTGTGATAGAAGGTGTACCCGACAGTTTCCTTTGGGTATTCTATGAAGACGCACTTCTCCGATTTGGGTTCGAGCTTATCAGGTTGAAACTTTTTCACATAAGCATCGCAGCCCCAAACTTTAAGAAACGACAACTTTGGTTTCTTGCCAAACCACGGTTCATAAGGCATCGTCTCAACGGATTTTGATGGTGCCCTATTTAAAGTGAATGCAGTTGTCTCTAATGCATAACCCCAAAACGATAGTGGTAAATCGGTAAGATACATCATAGATCACACCATATCCAATAAAGTGTGGTTACGACGTTCGGACACACCATAACTTTGTGGCGTGAGCTGTGAAACTATTCCACATTGTATTATATGAAGGCCAAACTCGTAACTCAAATATTCTCCTCCACGATCAGATCGTAGAAACATTATTTTCTTATTATGATGATTCTCCACTTCACTCTGAAATTCTTTGAACCTTTCAAATGTTTCAGACTTGTGTTTCATTAAGTAGATATACCCATATCGGCTCAAATCATCTGTGAAGGTTAGAAAATAACGATACTTGCCACGAGCATCAACACTCATTGGATCGCATACATCGGTATGTATTATTTCCAATAAATCAATAGCTCGTTCCATTGTTCCGAAGAACAGAGTTTTAGTCATCTTGCCCAAAAAGCACAGTTCGCAAGCATCAAATGATTCATGATCAAGTGATTCCAAAAACCCATCAGCATGGAGTTTCTTCATGCGCTTTACACCGATATGACCCAAACGGTAGTGCCACAAATAAGTTGCACTATCATTATCAACTTTTCATCTTTTGGCATCAATATTATGAATATGTGTATCACTACGATCGAGATCCAACAAACTATTTTCATTGGGTGTATGACCATTGAAGGTTTTATTCATGTAAACAGAACAACAATTATTCTCTGACTTTAAATGAATAACCGTATTGCAATAAACATGATCAAATCATATTCATGCTCAATGCAAACGCCAAATAACATTTATTTAGGTTCAACACTAATCGCGAAAGTATAGGGAGCGTGCAATGATGATCATATCAATCTTGGAACCACTTCCAACACACATCGTCACTTCACCCTCAACTAGTCTCTGTTTATTCTGTAACTCCTGTTTCGAGTTACTAATTTTTAGCAACCGAACAAGTATCAAATACCCAGGGGCTACTATAAACACTAGTAAGGTACAGATCAATAACCTGTATATCAAATATACCCTTGTTCACTCTGCCATCCTTCTTATCCACCAAATATTCTGGGAATTTCTGCTTCCAGTGACCATTTCCTTTGCAGTAGAAATACTCAATTTCAGGTTTTGGTCCAGTTTTGGGCTTCTTCGCGGGAGTGACAACTTGCTTGTCATTCTACTTGAAGTTCCCTTTCTTTCCCTTGATGTTCTTTCTTGATTTCTACCTTCATTAATGTCACCATCATGAAGAGCTTGGGAATTGTTTCCGTCATCCCTTGCATACTATAGTTCATCACGAAGTTCTACTAACTTGGTGGTGGTGACTAGAGAACTCTATCAATTACTATCTTATCTGGAAGATTAACTCCCACTTGATTCAAGCGATTGTAGTACCCAGACAATCTGAGCACATGCTCACTAGTTGAGCAATTCTCCTCCATCTTTTAGCTATAGAACTTGTTGGAGACTTCATATCTCTCAACTTGGGTATTTGCTTGAAATATTAAATTCAACTCCTAGAACATCTCATATGGTCCATGACGTTAAAAACGTCTTTGAAGTCCCGATTCTAAGCTGTTAAGCATGGTGCACTAAACTATCAAGTCGTCATCACATTGAGCTAGCCAAACGTTCATAACGTTTGCATCTGCTCCTGCAATAGGTTTGTCACCTAGCGATGCATCAAGGACATAATTTTTTTTGTGTAGCAACGAGGATAATCCTCAGATCACGGATCCAATCCGCATCATTGCTACTAACATCTTTCACATAGTTTTTCTCTAGGAACATATCAAAATAAATAAATAGGGAAGCAACAACGCGAGCTATTGATCTACAACATTATTTGCAAAATACTATCAGGACTAAGTTCATGATAAATTAAAGTTCAATTAATCATATTACTTAAGAACTCCCACTTAGATAGACATCCCTCTAATCATCTAAGTGATCACGTGATCCAAATCAACTAAACCATGTCTGATCATCACGTGAGATGGAGTAGTTTTCAATGGTGAACATCACTATGTTGATCATATCTACTATATGATTCACGCTCGACCTTTCGGTCTCAGTGTTCCGAGGCCATATCTGTATATGCTAGGCTCGTCAAGTTTAACCTGAGTATTCCGCATGTGCAACTATTTTGCACCCATTGTATTTGAACTAGAGCCTATCACACCCGATCATCACGTGGTGTCTCAGCACGAAGAACTTTCGCAACAATGCATACTTAGGGAGAACACTTCTTGATAATTAGTGAGAGGTAATCTTAAAATGCTACCGTCAATCAAAGCAAAATAAGATGCATAAAGGATAAACATCATATGCAATCAATATAAGTGATATGATATGGCCATCATCATCTTGTTCTTGTGATCTCCATCTCCTAAGCACCGTCATGATCACCATCGTCACCGGCGCGATATCTTGATCTCCGTCGTAGCATCGTTGTCGTTTCGCCATCTATTGCTTCTACGACTATCGCTACCGCTTAGTGATAAAGTAAAGCAATTACAGGGCGCTTGCATTTCATACAATAAAGCGACAACTATATGGCTCCTGCCAGTTGCTGATAACTTGGTTACAAAACATGATCATTTCATACAATAAAATATAGCATCATGTCTTGACCATATCACATCACAACATGCCCTGCAAAAACAAGTTAGACGTCCTCTACTTTGTTGTTGCAAATTTTACGTGGCTGCTACGGGCTGAGCAAGAACCGTTCTTATCTAAGCATCAAAACCACAACGATAGTTTGTCAAGTTAGTGTTGTTTTAACCTTCGCAAGGACCGGGCGTAGCCACATTCGATTCAACTAAAGTTGGAGAAACTGACACCCGCCATCCACCTGTGTGCAAAGCACGTCAGTTGAACCAGTCTCGCGTAAGCGTACGCGTAATGTCGGTCCGGGACGCTTCATCCAACAATACCGCCGAACCAAAGTATGACATGCTGGTAAGCAGTGTGACTTGTATCGCCCACAACTCACTTGTGTTCTACTCGTGCATATAACATCTACGCATAAAACCTGGCTCGGATGCCACTGCTGGGTAACGTAGTAATTTCAAAAATTTCCCTACGCACACGCAAGATCATGGTGATGCATAGCAAAGAGAGGGGAGAGTGTTGTCCATGTACCCTCGTAGACCGAAAGCGGAAGCGTTAGAACAATGCGGTTGATGTAGTCGTACATCTTCACGGCCCGACCGATCAAGCACCGAAACTACGGCACCTCCGAGTTCTAGCACACGTTCAGCTCTATGATGTCCCTCGAACTCCGATCCAGCCGAGTGTCGAGGGAGAGTTCCGTCAGCACGACGGCGTGGTGATGATCTTGATGTTCTACCATCGCAGGGCTTCGCCTAAGCACCGCTACAATATTATCGAGGAGGACTATGGTGGAGGGGGGCACCGCACACGGCTAAGAGATCAAGAGATCAAATGATCTCATATAGGCTCCCACATATTCTACGAAGATCTTTATCGGTCAAACCGCATAACAACATACGTTGTTCCCTTTGTCATCGGTATGTTACTTGCGTGAGATTCGATCATCGGTATCTCAAATCTAGTTCAATCTCTGTACCGGCAAGTCTCTTTACTCGTTATGTAATGCATCATCCCGCAACTAACTCATTAGTCACATTCCTTGCAAGGCTTATAGTGATGTGCATTACCGAGAGGGCCCAGAGATACCTCTCCGACAATCGGAGTGACAAATCCTAATCTCGAAATACGCCAACCCAACATGTACCTTCGGAGACAGCTGTAGAGCTCCTTTATAATCACCCAGTTACGTTGTGATGTTTGGTAGCACACAAAGTGTTCCTCCAGTAAAGGGAGTTGCATAATCTCATAGTCATAGGAACATGTATAAGTCATGAAGAAAGCAATAGCAACATACTAAATGATCAAGTACTAAGCTAACGGAATGGGTCAAGTCAATCACATCATTCTCTAATGATGTGATCTCGTTAATCAAATGACAACTCATGTCTATGGCTAGGAAACTTAACCATCTTTGATTCAACGAGCTAGTCAAGTAGAGGCAAACTAGTGACACTCTGTTTGTCTATGTATTCACACATGTATCAATTTTCCGGTTAATACAATTCTAGCATGAATAATAAACATTTATCATGAAATAAGGAAATAAATAATAACTTTATTATTTGCTCTAGGGCATATTTCCTTCACAGAGCTCATCTAGGATGATGCACAGACTTGGGTCAAGGCTTGTGCCAAAGGGATGAACAATCTTTTTCCTGACATATAGGCATTAGCGTCTTGGGGCTAATCATCCCCTAGCCCTCTCATCTGGTCATTTTTCGCATCACATGTGCCACTTGTTGTATCCCCCTTTTGTACGTGTTCAAATTTATTTTATCAATGGCAAATGGAAAGATACACATGCTTTGCTTATTCGTGAAAAAGGAATTCTAGTTAGGGAAGTCATCCTTTTTAGTTGTCAGATTTCACTTCAAACTCGTATTCATTTGCCCGTAGGGATGTAATAAGCTAGCACGTTCTTTGGATGCATTTAGTGTAAAGCAGTTATGGCTTGAAGCTATCCCTTTGAGCAGGTACAATAAAATGATGTAATTTTTTTTGTTGAGTTGGATGAGAGAGAATAGAAGTATACTGTAGATTATTAACCAACTCCAATACTAACTCCAATTTTTTATGAGAAATAAGGTGGACCAAGCAATGATAAAAGAGAAAATTCCACATTACAACCTTGAACTAACCACACAGTTTGACAATCAACCCTCAACTTCAAAACCGGCCATCCTACACCCTCAATTAATCACTCGGTTCCAAAACCAACCCTCCATCCGGTTTTGACTCATTTGAGCGGATTTGACCTGTGACTGGGCAGTGCCAGACACCTTTTGAACCCTCCTTACATGTTGGACCCACTTATAGGGAAACAAATCCTCATTCTCCCTCAACTTCAAAACCGGTCATCCTATACCCTGAACTAGTCACTCGGTTCAAAATCAACCCTCCATCCGGTTTTGACTCATTTGAGCGGTTTTGACCATTGACTGGGCAGTGCCATGTCACCTTTTGGTCCCTCCTTACATGTGGGACCCACTTATAGGGAAACAAATCCTCATTCTCCCTCTTCTATTTTTCTGTTGGAATACCCCTAGACGACCCGTTGTACCAACGTGAGAATCTAACGCAGCTCTCTTTCTCTTTGTATAACTACCAGTGGATGGTTGCATGAGCTTATCTAGACGAGTTGGTTACAGAGGTTGTTAACGTAGTGGCCACGCCGCACCTACGTGCTCCTCTTCTCTGTATATCTGTTACTCTCCACAGATGAATGAACATACAACAATTTATGTCCTGCTATTCCTACTTACACTTTCTCTCGCTACATTGACTACTGCTCACTTGCCCCACTGCCGCACTCCTCTGAACCGCCCAACCTCCAACCTTCTTTCTCCTCGTGCTACCACCTGCCAATTTCCATGTGCCACCGCTCCACCCCATCCTCCTTGTGGCTACAACACTTGGATCCAGGGCGAGTGCCACCGCTGATATGTCTCCGTTGTATCTACTTTTCCAAACACTTGTGCTCTTGTTTTGGACTCTAGTTTGCATGATTTGAATGAAACTAACCCGGACTGACGTTGTTTTCAGCAAAACTACCATGATGTTGTTTTTTGCAAAACAAAAGTTCTCGAAATTGGACAAAAGTTTTTGGATATTTTTTCATGAAATAAATAAAAAATACCGAAGTGAAGACCCACAAGAGGGGAGCCACCAGTGGCCCACAAGCCACCTGAGTGCGCCTTGCTGCCTATGGGGCCCACATGGCTCTGCTAACCCTAATCTCAAGTCTATAAATTCCTATTTCTCGAGAAAAAAATAGGAGAATAAGTTTCATCGCGTTTTACAATACAGAGCCACCGCCACCTCCTATTCTTCATCGGAAGGCTAGATCTGGAGTCTGTTCGGGGCTCCAGAAAGAGTCGTCATCATCATCACCAACCCTTCTTCATCGCCAATTTCATGATGCTCACCACCGGGAGTGAGTAATTCCTTCGTAGTCTTGATGGATGGTGATGGGTTGGATGATATTCATTGTGTAATTGAGTTAGTTTTGTTAGGGCTTGATCCCTAGTATCCACTATGTTTTGAGATTGATGTTACTATGACTTTGCTGTGCTTAATGCTTGTCACTAGGGGCTGAGTGCCATGATTTCATATCTGAACCCTTTATGTTTTCATGAATATATTTGTGTTCTTGATCCTATCTTGCAAGTTACACACACCTATTACGTGTTATGATCCGCATACCCCAAGGTGACAATAATTGGGATTCTTCCGGTGATTACCGTAGTTTGAGGAGTTTATGTATTCACTATGTGTTAATGCTTTGTTCCGGTTCTCTATTAAAAGGAGGCCTTAATATCCCTTAGTTTCCTTATGGACCCCGCTGCTACGAGAGGGTAGGACAAAAGATGTCATGCAAGTTCTTATTGCAAGCAAGTATGATTATATACTAAATACAAGCCTACATTACATTGATGAATTGGAGCTAGTTTTGTGTCTCCCTAGGTTATAACTGTTACATGATGAATGTCATCCAACATAATTGTCCATCACTGATCCAATGCCTACGAGCTGTTCACGTATTGATCTTTGCTAAGTTACTACTGTTGTTGTTGCTGCTGTTACAATTACTATAAAACTGCTACTGCTACTGTTACTGTTACTATTGCTATCGCTACCACTGCTATCAAACTATCATATTATTGTGCCACTGATCACTCTGTTGCAGATATTTAGTTCTCCAGGTGTGGTTGAATTGACAACTCAACTGCTAATAGTTGCAAATATTCTTTGACTCCCCTTGTGTCGAATCAATAAATTTGGGTTGAATACTCTACCTCGAAAACTATTAAGATCCCCTGTACTTGTGGGTTATCAACCGCCACACCACTGCTGGCTAAGCACGCTCTAAAGGCATTGTCATCCTTACAACGCCGAAGGGGAAGGAGATCTCGATGGCGGGTGCCCTCGCTGCCATCGAGGTCATCGGCGAGGACCGAGGAGAGCGTCCGGCCCCGTCCCCATCCCGTCCTAGACCACTCGAGCCCGTGACACCTTGTCGGAGAGCTCACTGTCGGTGTGCTCTTATGTAGAGAAGAAGGGGAAGGGGTCAAAGAGGTCATGAGGGACATACCGGTGAGAGGAATCGATTCATAGATCAGCAGGGGCTCGACGTCCTTCATGCGGCCGTGGCAACGAGCCGATGACTTTTGGCAGAAGACAGAAGGCGATGACGCGCGGTTGCCTAGCCACACTAGTTTGCGGCTGATACGTCCATTTTGCATCATGTTTTTCCTACTGTTATTTATAGTGTTTTTATGCTTTATAACACTTTATGGAGTAATTCTAATTTCTTTTCTCTCATAATATGCAAGGTTTACACAAAGAGGGAGAATGCCGACAGCTGGAATTCTGGTCCTGAAAAAGCTATGTCAGAGATACCTATTCTGCACATCTCCAAATGAGCTGAAATTTTACGGAGAATTATCTTGGAATAAATAAAAAATACGGGAGAAAAGAACTACTAGAGGGGGGCTGCCAAGTGGCCACAACCCACCAGGGCGCGCCACCCCCTCCAAGCGCGCCCTTGTGGGTGGTGGGCACCCTGGCCCACCTCCGGTGCCCATCTTCTGCTATATAAGGTCTTTGACCTAGAAAAAAAGTAAGGAGAGGACTTTCGGGACGGAGCACCGCCATCTCGAGGTGGAACTTGGGCTGGAGCACTTTTGCCCTCCGGTGGAGCAATTCCGCCGGGGGAACTTCCCTCTCGGAGGGAAAAATCGAAGGCATCATCATCACCAACAACCCTCTCATCTTTGGGAGGCCAATCTTCATCAACATCTTCAACAGCACCATCACATCTACAAGCCCTAGTTCATCTCTTGTGTTCAATCTTTGTACCGGAATCTCGGATTGGTACCTGTAGGTGACTAGTAGTGTTGATTACATCTTATAGTTGATGCTATATGTTTTATTTGGTGGAAGATTATTTGGTGGAAGATTATAGTGTTGATTACATCTTATTTAATATCACTCTAATCTTGAGCACAAATATTATTTGTGAGTAGTTGTCCTTGTTCTTGAGGCCTGGCAGAAGTCATGTTGCAAGTAATCATGTGAATTTGATATTCGTTTGATATTTTGATGATATGTATGTTGTGATTCTCTTAGTGGTGTTATGTGAACATCGACTACATGACACTTCACCATCTTTGGGCCTAAGGAAATGCATTGTGGAGTAGTTATTAGATGATGAGTTGATAAAGTAACAGAAGCTTAAACCCTAATTTATTCGCTTTTTTGTAAGGGATGATTTGGATCCATATGTTTAATGCTATGGTTAGATTCTATCTTAATATTTTTCTCGTAGTTGCGGATGCTTGTGAGGGGGTTAATCATAAGTGGGAGGCTTGTTCAAGTAAGAACAACACCCAAGCACCGGTCCACCCACATGTCAAATTATCAAAGTAGCGAACGCGAATCAAACCAACAGGATGAAAGTAGCAGATGAAATTCCCGTGTGCCTCAAGAACGCTTTGCTTATTATAAGAGATTGTTTTGGCATGTCCTTTGCTACGAAAAGGATTGAGCTACCTTGCTGCATTTTTGTTACCGTTACTTGCTCGTTACAAATTATCTTACTATCAAACTAATCGTTATCGACAATTTCAGTGCTTGCAGAAATTACCTTACTGAAACCGCCTGTCATTTCCTTCTGCTCTTGTTGGGTTCGACAATCTTGCTTATTGAAAGGACTACGATTGATCCCCTACACTTGTGGGTCATCAGCGGCCGAGGGACAGGGAGCTTCTCCGGGAGCCAGAGGGAGGGGCCAGGCAAGCGGAGAAGGCCGTAAGTCGGTCTCCCGCGGTGGAATGTGCCCAGGAAGTCCGCGGCGGCGACACGAGTGGGGTAGGGCGGGCTCCTGCTAGCCCGCGGGGACAAGAGATTGGACGGGTAGGTGCAATGCCGCTAGTTGGTTGCTGGCGGTGGATGCAGTCAGGGGCGGCAGGGCTATCACACAAGGCGGCGGCGGCTGATTTGTAGAGCTCGGGTCAGAAATCAACGAGTGGGATGCTGATTTAGCACTGCCCAGTCACCGATCAACGCGGTCAAAACCACTCAAATGACTCGAAACCGGATGGAAGGTTCATTTTTGAACCAGGTGGTTAGTTTGGGGCTGTAGAATGACCGGTTTTGTAGTTGAGGGTTGGATATCAAACCGTGTGGTAAGTTCAGTGTTGTAATGTGGAGTTTTCTCATAGTACTCCCTATGCAAAGAAATATAAAAGTGTTTAGATCACTAGTAGCTAATCGACGGACTAAATGTCAATAGCTAATCGACTAGGTAATTGTCCGTGCGTTGCAACGGGAGAACAACAATCATGTATGCATGAGTGTACATTTAAGTCATGCTTTCAAAATAAATCAACCAAGCGCTCTTTACCCCCTTATTATTAGAGTATAAAACATACATAAATTGTATATAGTTAAATGCACATGCATTGCTATGGAGAACAAAATAATATGATCACCAAAATGCAACTTTCTCATTACCTAATTAATCTGCGGCACCTTATTCCACCATGAACTATATTTTCACTCAAGAACAGACAAAACCTAGTTTAATGTTGCAACCAAAGGACTAATAAAATAGTCCTTCATATTTACTTTCTTATGCATTTTCAGTGGGCAGATTATGATTAAAAAAAGCATTATTCAACTCCTTGTGCATATCTAAGTCAAAAGATGAAACCACAGTAATTATCCAATTCAAGGGCAAAGAAGAGACATAACTTAGTTCATCGCATATCTGCATGAAAAGAATAGTCATGGTTAAACTGTACAAAACACTGCATCGTTGCTTCTGCAGTTGTGCCCATTGTGATCTTTTCTCTAACACAAAAATAAAAACATTGAATAGCAACTTTTTAGGAAAGTCTACGTAGGGCAACATGCACTCTGCAAGATCACCGCTGAACACAGTATATTCCCTTGGCTTCCTTCCATCTTCATACAACTCATCAACTTCATGTTTTTCTCTCCATAGCTTACAAAAATAATTAGCTTAGCAATATTCTGACTTCGTCTATAGCACAACCTTTCCTCTTTGCTGATAATTTGAGAACGAAAAGAGAACATTTAGAATATCTCGTGTGTTCCCAAAGAGTTTTGCCTTGTATACTCTTGTTCTTCTGTCTGTGTATTGTAATTGCCAAACAGTGCCTTGAGAACTTGTAGATGTTTCACCGATCGTGAAAGAAAGTAAACACATAAATCATGAATATAGTTTATCACCTGTGAACTTGCTCTTGCGCGGTCAACATAGTGTGTTTCCCAAGCGTACGTGCCCAGGTACGTGAAGCTCACCCTCCGACCAATCGCAAATCAGCCGGCCATGCTGCCGCCAACGACCGAACTCTGCTTTGACACAGCCATCGATGTCCGAGCTCTCCGCACATAAGTATTCTAATTAGAAAAAAGGAGCAGCATGTTCATGTTGTTTCCAATATAACTAAATATAACCAGAATTAGCATGATCAATGGCAGATTTAATTAGCTAAACAAACAGCCCCCATCTTTCCAAATCAACGAAGATTGCACGAACAGGTACGAAGTGCTCACGGGACCAGCTTAAATTCTCACCATCATACATGGATGCTCACCTTGGCCTATGGAAAATAGCCTCTACAGGCGGCTGCTGGGACGAGACCGGGCGGATTCGTCTTGACGAGATTCCGCGCAACCGCGGCTGGATCAAAGGAAGTCGTCCTCATTGGCGCCGTATGACACGCGGGGGTATGGGGAGGAGGGTGCGAAGGTGGGCATCTTCACCTCGGCGTATGTAGAATAGGCGGCGACTGGGACAAGGCCGAGATCGAATACATCCCACCGAGATTTTGGGCGACCGTGGCTGGATCGTAGGACGGTCATCCTCCTTCGCATCGGATCGCGCAGTCGTAGGGGAGGAGGGAGGAGGTGGGCGATGTCTCAGGTGCTGGCAGCGGGCGAGGATAGCTAGCCACTAGGGCATTCTCATGTCGCAAGGGAGCGGGGAAAGGTTGGGCCACGACGGGGCAGAAAACTAGGCTGACATGCGCTCGTTATTTCGGTTTTTTTGAAAAAAAAATCAGGAAACTAGAGCTCGCGAGGGGAGGGTGATCGACGATGGACGAAGGGTGGGTCGACGTAAGGGGGGAAACGGAACCTTCCATAATTTTTAGGTAGTAGAGATATATTGAAAAGTTCCCTTCGATCACAAAGCCGTCGTACCGGACAAGTTCCTCCACTTCCGGACTCGCTGCCGATGATACAAATGTTATCCCTAGCTCTATTCATATTTTATAAACATAATTACGTAGAGACCATGTTTAGCTTTGTCACTACAAAATAGAACGAGGTTTTCTGAAGAAATGGCTTAGTATGGATTTAACCATGCTATGAAAGAATTAAATTTCTCTCTCAAATATGTCTGAATCTTACATACATATGTTTCTCAATTAAAAAACACAAAAAAACTTATCTTGTTGCCGGAGGTGAATCGTTTTTTCTTGCTGATTGCCACGCCAGAGGAGTTCCAGACAATTGCAGGGAGACAACGTGAGATTCTTCACAGAAACTCATGAGCTAGTTGTGGTTTACTTCTACCAAGTCTATATGGCACGTTCCCAACTGTAGAAGATACAAAGCATAGTAAAAATTTCTGTTGATCGTGCCGCAATGAGGATACGCTCTGTAGAGTCCCAGTGTTAGGAGGGGAGGGAAATCGGGAGGAGTCAGGGAGAAGATTTTTACTGCATGCAGGAGCTGCATAATTTCCCACGCTGTGTCCGCGTAAGATCGTACATCAATGGTGAAGCTCTCGCCGTGTCGCAACCTCAGACTGTCGCCCACGGGTGACCTCCAGGCTGAAAGCACCGCCCATTCACCCATTCACGATTTGATCCAAGAGTTGCTCGTTCCTCCATGCGAAGGCACTAATCACAAAAAAGGAACAAAGATAACTCACAGTCCAGAGGAAGCACTCACCAAACCCAGCAGGATCCGACTGAATTCTTCCTGATGGCAGCCTAGTACACATCGACATACTTGATGCAGTTGGCAACCTCCACGACCCGCGGAAGAGCTGCGGTGATCTGGTCCAGCGCCAACACTGGCTGCTTCCTTGAGGCCTTCCTCCGCACGCCCTTTACGCTCGACCGTCATCCGCTCAAGACATTGCTCTTTGTCTGCCTCGACAACAGGATCAGCCTGCGTACGTGGTGAGATCGCAACGCATGGTTGGAAAATATGAGAGAGAGAGAGAGAGAGAGATTGACAACGGCGACTAACGGCGAGCACGGTCGACCGCGGGTAGAAAAACAGATCGATAGCGGCGGCGAGGAAAGAAGAACAAGAAATAGGATATGCTGATATGGCCCGCGATTGATTACCATACATAAATTTATTGTGTGATGTGTTACCAAAGAAGAGATTGATTACCACAAGGTGAATTGATTGTATTACCAAAAGATTTGGGCTTTTTCAGCCTGACGAAAATTATTGTAAATAAAAAACCGGGAGGAAAATCGGTGGAGGGGGAGGGAATCGGTGGGGGGTTGAGGATATCGTAAGGGGAGGTGTGACAAAGAGCGGGCAACGTAAGAGGAGAAACGGAACACTCCGTTTCTTTTAGGTAGTATAGAGACTCTTAGACTGTAGATGACATAATTAGATACAACCAGCTCTTCGTCACGAGGGCCGACATCTTACATGTTTTTTTAGGGAGCGAGGAGTTCCGTAAAAAAAAAGTCCTCCCCGATAAAAAACAGAAGGAAAAGGGGGCAAGCGATCAATTTGACAAAGAAAGGTGGGGCAAAATATAAAATCGCCACAGTGACGGGCCAAAAACCCTAATAAATCCGGATCCAGCGAGTGCGAGACACCCATCCTAAGATTGCGGCGGCCGGGGGGCGCGGCGGGCCCGTGCACTCGGTAGCGGCTGCGGGGCGCGGCGTGCCCGTGGACACCGGAGCGGCGGCCCCGGTAACTACTCGGCTTCCTCCTCCCTGTGCTGTCTGCCCCGCAATGTCTTCTCTGACTTCACTTCCTTGTCATTGGCAACTGGTGGTGCCGTGGTGGCAGCACCGTGCACAAGAGCGGCGACTGAAGAGCGTAC
The DNA here is from genome assembly GCF_018294505.1 of Triticum aestivum. Taxonomy (NCBI): domain Eukaryota; kingdom Viridiplantae; phylum Streptophyta; class Magnoliopsida; order Poales; family Poaceae; genus Triticum; species Triticum aestivum. The sequence continues at coordinate 426,425,152 of NC_057813.1, read as the reverse complement.
AAGGAGGCGGCGCGGTACCGGCGTGCAGCCCCTGCTCCGCGTCAAGGGTTTGGCGGAGGTGGCACTGCGAGCAATCGAGGGAGAAACGAGAGGGGCCGACGCCTTCTTGCGTTTTTGCCACGGTGTGGATTGCAGTAGCGACCAGGGTGGTGGCGACGACCAGGGCCCCTGCTCCTGGCTGCGCAACAGGAACAAGCGATTGGCTGCCAAGGTGATTCTCCGGGCGAAGAAGCCGCCAAACCATCCCTTTTCCTGTATGTCTATGTGCCCCCTAGCTCTGCTTAACTACGTCTTTTCAGATTTGTGGCTTTTCGATTTTGTAAATATGTGCACTTATAATTTTCTCAATCTTCTCCGATTTGTATGTGTCCACTCTTTGATATAAGATGTAACATGCCATGACGTTTCATTGCCATGTTGCTAGAATCATGCATTACAATACACTGAATTTGTACCATTATAGGCAATTATAGCATAGCTGAACACATGATGGCTGGTATATGCATTTAATATCATATATAGTACTCCCTCCGTTCGGAATTACTTGTCGTAGAAATGGATGTATCTAGACATTTTTTAGTTCTAGATACATCCATTTGTCGTAGAAATGGATGTATCTAGACATTTTTTAGTTCTAGATACATCCATTTCTGCGACAAGTAATTCGGGACGTAGGGAGTAGTATAGGAGACATGCTTATATCACCATGCTCGATGTCTTGTTATATCTGGGGAAATCAAGTAGACAGTATCAATCGATATATTCTTGCAATGCTGTTAACTGAGTTGCTTCTTGGGAAGGTTATCTTCTGTTTATGACTTTTTGTCTACCGTCATGCTATTCAGGGGTGCAGTTGTTGCTCATCGCCATCTACCTTCTGTAATCCCATCTCCTACAATCTTCGCGTTTACGATCACTGTCACCTCCTTTCTTAGTCAGCACGGAGGCAGTTGTGGTTGTCTGATACGAGGCGGTATGCTTCCTAAATCTGCTCAGTTATGTTCTTTTTGTTTGGGCTGTACATCATATTAAACATAGTGTCTCTAAACCATTGTCTTTCCTTTTTCCTGTTGCCAGATGGCTGCTGCACCCAATGCCTTCTCGGCTCATTTGGAGAAGTGGATCGTTGAGCAGATAAAAGATTCCATCTTTTTTGTGAATGTCTTTCCCAACTTGAACTACAAAGAGGATTTGGAAAATCTTATGGCTGCGGTGAAAACTGTTCCAGTGAAGAAAAGAGAAGAGGTGCTGAAACAGGGACAATGTGGCACTGGCTCTGTTGTGGGAGTTACAGAAGATGAAATCACCATCCTATCAAGTGCCCATCTCATTGAGCATGTCTTCACAGTTTCAAAGCCCATTTCCGTTCGCGACGCCAATACGTATTTCTATACAGATGTACTTTGCGATCACTATGAGGCTAGTTTCAGTGAACCTGGGCAAAGGAGACATAGTGAAAGGCAGTATGGCGCAGCTACAATTATTGGCATAGATTGTGCACAGGACCTGCTCCTCATCTCCGTCCCACGAGTGAATATCAGGAACTTGGCGAGGAAGTGCACTTCCAATCATCCTCCTCTTACCTTCAGTTCAGTCCCTCCAGTGCAACTTGATGAGTGTGTTATGCTCTCGTGGCCTCCATTGCAGCACCGGACTGTGGTTAAGGGTAGTATCTGTCACATGAAAAGAGCACTCTATGATTTAGTGAAGGAGGAGAACAACCCTGTTGGGTATGGGATGAATCTCATGCAAGTAAAGATCGCGAGTGAGAAAGGGAGCTCTGGTATTGGATGGCAGGGGAAATGTTATTGGGATCCTACATGGAGGCTTGGGAGGTCCATTCTCTTACTTTGTCTTGCTCTGTCGCATACTACCGTTCCTGAGAAAATATGGCATAGATCCGTGTAAGTTATCACATTTATGTTCTAATTTTGTGTACTTTTGTCAAGTTGTAAATATCATTGACAATGACCTGTGCATAATATTCAGGTGTGGGGTAGTAATTTGTCCATGCTCATTCCTGTCCAGAGGACATGCCACTCCCACTGCTATTGGTGGTAAGTTATCCACGTCTTCTTATTGCAACCCATCCTTCACGCTTACATGTGGCTAGGTATTCCTATTGTAGCCGCCAAAAAAAGGGTATTCCTATCCTATTCTAGTTGGCTGTTTCTTTATGTTGTTAATTGGTTGTGTTACAAAGCAAAGTCTATAAATCAATAAGAAGGTTGTAATTTTTTTGCAGCACATCTTATGGATGTGAATAGTACCTTGTGTTTGAGGGGAACTGTGTGAACACTTAGCTGCAGATGTACTAGAACTGTATGAACTTAGTTCTCTCGATCATCCAATATAGAGTAACGGTCTATAGAAAAAATTCCATGTTCCCTTGAAGCTGATATGGCTGTGACAATAATTTTCTTACTATACAGCTCACAGTGAACATAATAAACTGGTATGTACAAAATAAAGAGCGATCGGTATATGATTGCAATACCTTCAGCACGGAAGCGTTGTTATTGCCAGTTGTACACACATCATTTTGCAAAGCAGTGGTGATAATTTCTTTAGCGTAGAACTTTTTGAGTTTAAACCTTGCATTTGAACTATATAAGGCAACAGATTATCCTAAATAGCCTATCAAGCCTGGTGATTTTTTTTAAAAGGTGGAGAAAAGATTCACCCTTATTAGAAAAGAAAAGTTACTCTTGATGAGGCATTACAGCAAACCCGTTGTGGATGGGTGTCACAAAGACATGCAATGCCCTGACCTAAATGCTACAACCCTCAACCCAGGCTTAATCATCTTTTAATGGAAAGATATCTAATCCAAGTAACTGGTATGCACATATTGTTAAGAATGTAATTAATACTTAATTAGCAAGTCAATTCTAGATTGTTCAAACTGATATTAGAGATAAAGACGAGGAAGAGGGAGCGGTTTCCATACCTTATTTCCTTCTGCTATCACGCCATTGACAGCGTGTTCCGTCAGTCAGAGCAGAGAATAGGGTGCGCTGTAGAGTGCATGGATCTGGGGGATGGTGCAGAGGGGGCAGCGGAGGAAAGGGGCCAGAAGCTACATCAGATTAGCAGAACCCACCTAGCGAAACCCAAAGCGCCAAGTCTTTTCACACAGTATTGATCCACATGTGACCTCTGGATTTTCCCCGCAAATAATAATTGTAAGCGCTTGATTCATGGGACAGGGTATTCTTTCTTTAATCAGTTAATCTAATTGGCTCATTTTGTATGTTGTGAACTGGTGGACTACGAAGAAAAACCTACGGGAATGCTGTATCCTTTGTAGTCCTGTGGATATGAACACATTACTGCAGTTGGTTAGTCGATTCGCTTATTTAACTTTTGTTAGAAATTTACTAAGTATAGGAAAACAGCATAAGATACTAAGATCAATTATTTAGCCATATCCTTCATATTAATCTGGAAAGGTTAATTGTCAATTTTCTGTGTCCATTATACATAACCTGATGTTGCTTTAATTCTATATATATTTGATTTCCAGTTTGTCTTCTCACTTGGTTCTACTGTAGTTTCTTGACAGCAATGTTGGTTCCGATTGCTTCATTGGCAAGTACATGCACAAATGGAGACCACCCTGCAGCAGTTCATAAAGTTGGAGTCAAGTTATCTCTCTGTTGACAAACATTATCTTACGTCGCTCTCTGGTTTGAACTCCATGTTAGGATACACTACGTGACGTTTCTGTCTTATCTAAACCGAGCTCTGCCTTCTGTTACCAGTTGAGTTTATGAGTTACGGGGTCCACAGGGCCAACCTTAGGCATCGATGCTATTTTGCTTAAGATATACTCCCTTCGCTCCAAAATAGATGACCCAACTTTGTACTAAAGTTAATACAAAGTTGGTTCATCTATTTTGGAACGGAGGGAGTACGTATGACTTTCTGCATGGTCAGTTCTTTTTTCTGGGTTTAATCTGAATGGTATCCCCGTTGGTATTGACTTCTTGGAATGATTTATTTATCTATGGCATATGTGGCCGTGATTTGCAACTGAAGAAATTGGAAAGTGGCCGGCGTATATAACCCCTTCGGTATCTGCCTCTAGGTCCGAACTGGAATCCCGTGGTGGGGCTTCACGTGCCACCGCGGTCGACGTCCGTGCCACTTCCATAGCGGCCTGGTCACGTCAGTGGCGTCTTAGAGCATCTCCAACAGGCGCGGTTGGAATAACTTATTTTATGCTTGCTCCCTTCTATAAAAATATGGTACGCTATAAAAATACAGTACGCCGTTGGCGTATTCTCAGAAAAAGCGTGTTCAGCACAAAACAACATTTCTCGCTTAAAATAGAACTAAAAAGATAAAACACATAAAAATAAATCAACAATAAAATAGTTCAATTATTATTACAACTCAAACAAATAATTTATCTTTCAATATAATAAATAGTTCAACAATACAACATCAAACTAGCCTTGTCGCTCATTTCATGCCACCACTTCTTGATTAGATTCTTTTGTAGATTATCATGCGTCCCAACAACTCATATAGAGAATAATCTAAATCTTGCTCATGCTCATTCTCGATGATTATATGGACAAGTGATGATTATACAGGCAAGTTATTGTCAGGGGGTGAATGAGAGTTTTTTTATATCAAATTCTTTGAAGGAAGCTATTTCTTCGAACTAAGCAGTACAAGTAAACAGGCGAACATACAACGATATGCACGTAAGTACCACGAGCGCTAGCAATCATCCGGCTGGCGCTCTTGGGAAATCAACCGCCTCCGGAGACGTTCGATCCATCCCCGGGTAGCCGTTGGATCTGTCAGGAGACAGAGTTTACGTGCTGCTTCGTCAGCTTCGTTAGCTTCACGTACCAGTAACCGCCGCTCGCAAAACATCGCCAACTAGCCACCCCGGCACGCGGCGCTGCCCCACAGCCAGGACCGTCTCTAGAAATTCGGAGCCCCAGTGCGAAATGCGAATGGGGCCCTAAAATTTGAAAAACATGCTATGAGCTAAAGCATACTCTCACAACCCGCAAAAAGAAGTACTTGCCAAAGCTGCGATTATATCATACTTTGAAAAACATGATATATTTCGAGTTATATAATTTTGGCCGACGATAGGAAACAAAGCTGCGACCTAAAAAAAAAGATGACGATAACTGCCACACGTGTGGGCGTTAAGGGGTCTGCCCACACGTTTTGTGTGGTGTTTAAGAGGATCAGCCCACACGTCTATGTGTGGGCAAAACAAGTAATGCCCATACGCCTTTTTTTCTCGCCTTCCCTCTCACATGTCTATGTGTGGGCAAAATAGATAACACCCAAACGCCCGTACGTCAGGCCTCCTATCTCATGGCACCACAAACATATCAAGATTCGTGCAACCACAAACGGACGTGGATCCACGCGTGTGAGCGAGATGCAAACGCCCACACGTGTGGGCGTTATATTTTCGAAAATTTATGGGGAGCAGGCCCTGATCGGGCGCGAGAGCTATTTATCGCATTAAACAATCGAAGTAGCAGCGCTTGTTGAAGCTTTCCACCCCTCGCGTTGTACTGGGCCGGCCCGATATGTAGCGCCTCCTTTCGCGTAACACGAGAAATAGGGCGCTCATAGCCACCACGCTACACTCATGCTCGTGTTGAAGTTGTTGGGCACGGCGTACTTGACATATAAACTAGCTGGGCGCATCCTCTTTTTCTTTTCTTTCTTCATTTTCTTCTATGTTATTCGGTTTTTCTTCCTTTCTTTGATTTTTCTTTTTCTTTTTTCTTCTCCATTTGTTTTCATTGTTTTTTTATTTGTTTCTTCGGTTTTAATTGGTTTTATCATTTCATTTTGTTTCTTTTATTCATCTTCTTCAGTTTAGTTTAGTTTTCATTTTTTCATTTTTTCTACATTTGTTTATTCCAATTTTCTTCTCCAATTTTATTTTTCTTGTATGTTTTCTTATGTTGGTTTTTGTTTCACTCTACATTTTTTACATGTCAATTTTTTTTGTATACACGTTCAACATTGTCCGAACGCTTATTCAACATTTTTCAAATATTTATTCAATATTTTAATAGTTATTAAAAAAAATAATTAAATAGTTTTTCAACATTTTTAATATTTATTCAACAATTTCATATACTTGTTTAACATTTTCCATATACTCGTTCAACATTTTTTAATACCTATTTCAACATATTTTTAAATACTTGTTCAACATTTTAATACTTATTCAAGATGTTTAAACACCTGTTCAACGTTTTTCAAATTCTTGTTCAAGATTTTCAAATACTCGTTCAACATTTTTCCAATACTCGTTCAACATTTTTCAATACTTGTTCAATATTTTTCAAATACTCGATCAACATTTTTAATATGTATTCAACATTTTTTAAATTATTGTTAAACCTTTTCAAGTAATTGTTCAACATTTTTCATATACTCGCTTCAACATTTTCTTATACCTATTCAACATTTCAAAATTTTGTTCAACATTTCTCATATACTCGTTTCAAGATTTTGTAGTACCTATTCAACATTTTTCAATTACTTGTTCAACAATTTACATACGTTTGCTCAACATTTTCCAAATACTCGTTCAACATTTTTCAATGCTTATTCAACATTTTTCAAATACTCGTTTAACATTTTTAATACTTAATTAACATTTTTTCTATGTTTGTTAACCGACATTATTCGGGGAAAAACATGTGAAAACCGAGTAAAAAGTAAACACAGAAAAACATGTGAATTAGACGGGTAAAAATGAAGAAAAAGGAAAAAAAATTAAAACAGAAAAAGAAAGTAAACATGATAAAATCCAGCGCATGTTTACTTCTAGCAGTCTGTGCTCTCTATAGAGTACAACAAGTTAGGTCTTTCATAGTGGCTAGGAGCACTCGGAAGGAACTTGTCAATCCAAGGATCGATCCACCACGAGCACCAATTTTTTAACTCTAGTTCTTTCAAAAATTCTCGCTATAGTGGGCTAGCCCGATACGTAGTACTCTACACGAGAGTTTCCCCTCATCTCGCGTAACGTGAGAAATAGGCCGCGGCAACTATTTATCTCTATACTGCCTAAAAGAAACGAAGCGTTCCGTTTCCCATCTTACGTCGTAGGCTTCGTCCGACCTCCTCATCCTTCCTCTACATTTTGATTTTTTTTCGCCCCTTTCATATTTGATTTTCCTTTAACAGGTTTTTAGAAAAACCAGCCTCGAAACGCTCTAATTTGTCCCCCTAGTTCCCTTGGGTTGGGCGAGCCAAACTCCTCCATGCACACGATCTCTCTCATCTCTCCTCGTATTCCCGATCCCATACTAAGATTTCCCGCCGCCGTCCACCTCGCTCCTGGCATCGCCACGCCTCTCATCTCCTCCACCGATCCACCACAATCCTTCTCATCCGCGTCACAGATCCGTTCCCTTCTCCCCATTTTTCTCAAGTCGAGTAGAACAGAGGGCCTTTTTACCAAAAAAGGCTTTCGCCCCGCTTTACTGTAGGAGGCTTTCGCCCGGAGCATATGGGATTTCCCTCCTCCAATATGCGAATGACACCATTATCATGGTGGAAGGCTCTGCGAGCGACATCACAACTTGAAGTTCCTCCTGCTCTACTTTCAACAGATGTCTGGCCTCAGGATTAACTTCGATAAGAGTGCAGGGCTACTCCCAAGACGAACGTCGGAGCATCGCGGAACGCCTTAACTGTCAGCTCGGGTGCTTCCCCACGACTTATTCGGGGATCCCCATTAGTGACGCGAGGCTCACAGTGGCCGAGCTGCGCCCCACGGTGGCAAGCTCCAGCACCGGATTGAGCCTTGGCAGGGGCAAGGGCTCTCCAAAGCATCCCGGACTGTGCTCATTAACTCGTCCCTATGCAACCTGCTCCTATTCATTACGAGCTTCTACAGCCTGCCTGAGTCTTTGCACCATGAGATTGCCAAAGTTCAGGGGCTTCTTTTGGGCTGGTGAGGGCGATAAGCAGAAGTACCACATGGTTCGGTGGACTGAGATCTGTAAGCCTCGCGATCAGGGCGGGCTCAGGATCATGTCCTCCAAATGCTTGAACATTGCCCTCCTGACTAGGTGGCTTTGGCGGATTGCGAACGGAGAGAGTGGCTTGTGGCTCTGCATCATCCGGCAGAAATACCTCTGTGGCCAGCCACTCGCCTTCTGTCGGCGGTCCGATGGCTCCCAGTTCTGGCAATCCATCATACAACACTTCCCAGTCCTCTGCATCAGGACCTCGATTGCGGTTGGATCCGGCACCGCCACACTGTTTTGGTTCGATCGATGGGCTGGGTGTTGGGGAACGCAGTAATTTCAAAAAAATTCCTACGATCATGCAAGATCTATCTAGGAGAATCATATCAACGAGCGGGGAGAGTGTGTCCACGTACCTTTGTAGACCGAAAGCGAAAGCTTTATATCAACACGGTTGATGTAGTCGTACGTCTTCACGATCCGACAGATCTCAGCACCGAACGTACGGCACCTCCGTGTTCAGCACACGTTCAACTCGATGACGTCCCTCATACTCTTGATCCAATTGAGGCCGAGGGAGAGTTCCGTCAGCATGACGTCGCGGCGACGGTGATGATGAAGTTACCGGTGCAAGGCTTCGCCTAAGCACTACGACGATATGACCGAGGTGGAAATTTGTAGAGGGGGGCACCGCACACGGCTAAAGATCAAATTTTGTGTCCATGGGGTCCCCCCTGCCCCCGTATATAAAGGAGCAAGGGGGAGGCTGGCCGACCCTCATAGGGCGCGCCCAAGGGGGGGAATCCTACTCCTACTAGGAGTAGGTTCCCCCCTTTCCTAGTCCAACTAGGAGAAGAAGGAAGGAGAGGGGAAAGAGAAGGAAGGAGGGGGCGCCTCCCCTCCTCCTAGTCCAATTCGGACTAGGCCCATGGGGGGGGGGGGCGGCCAGCCCTTGGCTTCCCCTCTCTCTCCCTCCTAGGCCCAATAAGGCCCATTACTTCTCCGGTGGTTCCGATAACCCTTTTCGGCACTCCGATATTTATCCGGTGACCCCCGGAACTCATCCGTGTCTGAGTAACATCGTCCAATATATCATTCTTTATGTCGACCATTTTGAGACTCCTCGTCATGTCCGTGATCACATTCGGGACTCCAAACAACCTTCGGTACATCAAAACACATAAACTCATATTACCGATCGTCATCGAACGTTAAGCATGCGGACCCTACGGGTTCGAGAACTATGTAGACATGACCGAGACTCATCTCCAGCCAATAGCCAATAGCGGAACCTGGATGCTCATATTGGCTCCCACATATTCTATGAAGATCTTTATCGGTCAAACCGCATAACAACATACGTTGTTCCCTTTGTCATTGGTATGTTACTTGTCCGAGATTCGATCGTCGGTATCATCATACCTAGTTCAATATCGTTACCGGCAAGTCTCTTTACTCGTTCCGTAATACATCATCCCGTGACTAACTCATTAGTCACATTGCTTGCAAGGCTTATAGTGATGTGCATTACCGAGAGGGCCTAGAGATACCTCTCCGAAACACGGAGTGACAAATCCTAATCTCGATCTATGCCAACCCAACAAACACCATCGGAGACACCTGTAGAGCATCTTTATAATCACCCAGTTACGTTGTGACGTTTGATAGCACACTAAGTGTTCCTCCGGTATTAGGGAGTTGCATAATCTCATAGTCATAGGAACATGTATAAGTCATAAAGAAAGCAATAACAATAAACTAAACGATCATAGTGCTAAGCTAACGCATGGGTCAAGTCAATCACATCATTCTTAATGATTTGATTCCATTCATCAAATGACAACTCATGTCTATGGCTAGGAAACTTAATCATCTTTGATTAAATGAGCTAGTCAAGTAGAGGCATACTAGTGACACTCTATTTGTCTATGTATTCACATATGTACTAAGTTTCCGATTAATACAATTCTAGCATGAATAATAAACATTTATCATGATATAAGGAAATATAAATAACAACTTTATTATTGCCTCTAGGGCATATTTCCTTCAGTCTCCCACTTGCACTAGAGTCAATAATCTAGTTCACATCGCCATGTGATTTAACACCAATAGTGCACATCACCATGTGATTAACACCCATAGTTCACATCGCCATGTGACCAACACCCAAAAGGGTTTACTAGAGTCAATAATCTAGTTCACATTGCCATGTGCATCCTATTTTTCTTTTCTTTCTCCATTTTCTTCTACGTTATTCGGTTTTTCTTCCTTTTCTTTGATTTTTATGTTCTTTTTATGTTTTCTTATCCATTTGTTTTCATTGTTTTTGTATTTGTTTCTTCGGTTTTAATTGTTTTTCTTGTTTCATTTTGTTTCTTTTATTCTTCTTCTTCGCTTTAGTCTAGTTTTCACTTTTTTATTATTTCTACATTTGTTTATTCCAATTTTCTTCTCCATTTTTCTTTTTCTTTTGTGTTTTCTTATATTGGTTTTCGTTTACATTTTTTTACATGTCAAAAGCATTTTTTGTATACACGTTCAACATTGCCCGAACGCTTATTCAACATTTTTCAAATACTTGTTCTATATTTTAGTAGTTATTCAATATTCTTTTAAAAGTAGTTGTTCAACATTTTAAATATTTATTACACAATTTCATATACTTGTTCAACATATTTCATATACCCGTTCAACATTTTATAATACCCAATTCAATATTTTTTCAAATACTTGTTCAACATTTTTAATACTTATTCAAGATTTTTAAACACTTGTTCAACAATTTTCAAATTCTTGTTCAACTTTTTCAAATACTTGTTCAACCTTTTTCATATACTCTTCAACATTTTTCAAATACTCGTTCAACATTTTTCAGTACTTGTTCAACATTTTTGAAATACTCGATCAACATTTTTAATATGTATTCAACATTTTTTAAATTCTTGTTCAACATTTTTCATATACTTGCTTCAACATTTTCTTATACCTATTCAACATTTTTTTTAAATATTTGTCAACGTTTTCCATATACTCGTTTCATCATTTTTTTAGTACATATTCAACATGTCTCAAATACTTGTTCAACTATTTGCATACATTTGTTCAACATTTTCCAAATACTCGTTCAACATTTTTCAATACTTATTCAACATTTTATAAATACTCGTTCAAAATTTTAATACTTAATTAACATTTTTTCTATGTTTGTTAACTGACATTATTCAGGGAAAAACATGTAAAAACCGAGTAAAAAGTAAAACACAGAAAAAACATGTTGAATTAGACGGGTAAAAGTGAAGAAAAATAAAAAAGGGTTAAAACAGGAAAAGAAAGTAAACAAGATAAAATCCAGAGCATGTTTACTTCTAGTAGTCCGTGCTCTCTATAGAGTACAACTAGTTAGGTCTTTCAAAGTGGCTAGCAGCTTTGGGAAGGAACTTGTCGATCCAAGGGTCAATCCATCGCGAGCACCAATTTTTTAACTCTGATTTTTTCGATAATTCTCGCTATAGTGGGCCGGCCCGATATGTAGCGCTCTACACGAGAGTTCCCCCCCTCTCGCGTAAAACTAGAAATACGGAAATGGGGTAGCCTGGAATTCGATACCTGGTCTCCAGGGCATAGTGTGGCGCTCATAGCCACCACGCTACCCTCGTGATTGTGTTAAAGTTGTTGGGTGCGGCATACTTGACATATAAACTATCTGGGCCATCCTATTTTTCTTTTCTTTCTCCATTTTCTTCTACGTTTTTTTGGTTTTTCTTCCTTTCTTTGATTTTTTTGTTCTTTTTTCCTATTTGTTTTTTCTTCTCCATTTGTTTTCATTGTTTTTGTATTTGTTTCTTCCGTTTTAATTATTTTTCTCATTTCATTTTGTTTCTTGTATTCTTCTTCTTCGGTTTAGTAATTTTCATTTTTTGATTCTTTCTACATTTGTTTATTTCATTTTTCTTTTTTATTTTGTGTTTTCTTATGTTGGTTTTTGTTTCACTCTACATTTTTTTACATGCCAAAAATAGTTTTTTATACACGTTCAACATTGCCCGAACGCTTATTCAACATTTTTGAAATACTTGTTCAACTTTTTAATAGTTATTCAACATTTAAAAAAATAGTTTTTCAACATTTTTAATATTTATTCAAAAATTTCATATACTTGTTCAATATTTTTCATATACTCATTCAACAATTTTTAATACCTATTTCAACATTTTTTCAAATACATGTTCAACATTTTTAATACTTATTCAAGATTTTTAAACACTTGTTCAACATTTTTCAAATTCTTGTTCAACATTTTCAAATAGTTGTTTAACATTTTTCATATACCCGTTCAACATTTTTAATACCTATTCAACATTTTTCAAATACTTGTTCAACATTTTTGAAATACATGTTCAACATTTTACAAATATACGTTCAACATTTTCTAATATTATTCAAAAATTTCAAACACGTTTTTATCATTTTAATACTTATTCTACATTTTTCAAATACTTTTTCAATATTTTTTAATACTTATTCAACACTTATTCAAATACTTGTTCAACATTTTTCAAATGTGTTTTGAAGAGTGTTTTTTGTAACACACACACACACACACACACACATAAAGAAAAGTACAAATTTGTTGCATGGATGAAAAAATAGTTCATGAAGTGAATATTCTACAACCAACATAGTTCATGTTCTCTTGATCTATTACTAGAGCACATTCCAAGCACTAGCCGGAGCATCTCTTAGCGAAGCGGCCAGGGCTCAAATCCCGAAACAGGTCGGCACGCCCAGGGCCATGCACTCAATAACGAATTAGCCTACTAAGAAATATAACAAGGCATGCATGCAGCACGGCTGCTGCTTCAGCGGGAGGCTGCAGTACAACGGCTGCTGCGACGAGCCTACTAAGAAATATAACAAGGCATGCCTGCAGCAGGCCGGAGTACAATGGCTGCTACGACGAGCTAGCCTGCATCATGACAACTGCTTCGACCAGTTTTGTCTAAAAAAACTGCTTCGACCGGATGGATTGCAGCACGGCCGCTACTGTGACCAGCTACGATGCAACACGATGGCTGCTGCGATCGAGCCCGAGACAACAGCGTCGCCCCGCAATAGCAGGGCAGTGGCGGAGCGTGAATCAAATATTAGGGGGGGCCAAATGAGTGTATAGGACATAGAAAAGGCTAGGGTGATCGGTGACGCCGGAGGATTAATAGAGCAATTAGCAGATAAGTAAGTGTATTTGGCAAATTTTTCTCCTGGAAGGGGGGCTAAGGCCCGGAATTGTCCCCACGACGCTTCGCCACTGTGCGCCGGTAACCTTTCTCGCAACTTTGCAGCACCCGAGCAGAGCGCTTGCGGTATCGAGATTTGTCGTTGTGAAGTCGCGCGCATAGCACACAAGCACTGGTGCACTAGCGCATGTCCCGCGTTGCTCGGCCACACGGTCGTCGTCTTGGTAGCAACGTTATCGGCCTTGCACTACAAAATTTGTTCTATTTTGCGACATTTCACTTATGTCACTATAACTGTTTTTCGTCACGAAAAATACGCACGTGATGTTTTCCGGCCGTCACCCCACCAGTACCAAAGCGTCGTCATAGAAAATAAAATTTCGACGGCACCACTTTTTTCGTCACACAAGATCGCATTTTAGGTGACGAACGAAAAATGTCACCGATGGCCATTTCGATGACTACCCAGAATGTCACATATGATAGCCCAATCTGTCGCCTAAGATCTGTTTGGCGATGATAATCTCGTCACCATTGATTTTTCCGTGGATTTGATCGGTCAAAGATTCTGACAGGTGGAGCTATCAGTTGTTGACGTGGCTTCTTTCATGTGGGTCCATCATGGGTTTTATCGCCGACTACCCCATCGGTAATAAGTCAGGCGTTAGTTTTGATTGGTCAATGATGCTGACATATGGACCGAAAATATGCTGACGTGGCTGCTTACAAGTGGGACTAGATTTTGGTGACGACATGCATTTATGTCACAATTACCGTCGCACATAGTAATAAACCGGTAATTCATATATTATTAATTTTGTCAGCGTATCTGCATTTAATTTGTAATTTCAGGAAAATAGATACAAAATTTGATTTATTGTAATATGAGAATTCAAACATTCGCAATAGATATTTCGTTATAAGTGAATCCTGACATTTTACAAGGAGAACCAGAGGACATAGTTTCAAAGAATGGAAAATTAAGTCGACTATAAGCATGAGGCCATCGGTGTTTTTCATACGCTGTCTTGTGCTGACTACATGGACTTTCTTAAGAGGTGACTAAGCATTGCCTCCATATGTCTTTGCCTTTTTTCAAAGATAGTGGATTTCTTCTGCTGATCCATCTTGAAATCTTCAATCGCTTCTAGCTTATTCTTCTTGAGTTCTTTAATTTCTACTATCTAGGAAAAATATATTTCATTCATCTCTTAATGAAACATATCACTTTCCTTTTTTGCATCTCCCTCCTGAGTTGCAATGTTGTGTTCTAGCTCACGAATCTGTTCACGAGAGGATGAATTCTTCCAGGAGGAGGATGAGATGCCCATGCTCGAAAATAACATGCCCATGAGTAGAATTGTTTCAGTCTACTTGACACGGACATGATGCCTATATTCATGATCATCGCCTTAGATATCATCATAACTTTGCGCTTTTCTATCAATTGCTCGGCAGTAATTTTTTCACCCACCGTATTAGTTGCTATCTTGAGAGAAGCCTCTAGTGAAACCTATGGCCCAGGGTCTATTTTCCATCTTTTAAGTTTCTATCTACTATTTTTCAATCTTTTACTTTCCGATCTATAAACCAAAAATACCAAAAATATTTACTTTATCGTTTATCTATCTCTATCAGATCTCACTTTTGTAAGTAACCGTGAAGGGATTGACAACCCCTTTATCACATTGGGTGCAAGTTCTTTGATTGTTTGTGCAGGTATTCCGTGATTTGTGCGTTGTCTCCTACTGGATTGATACCTTGGTTCTCAAACTGAGGGAAATACTTATCTCTACTTTGCTACATCACCCTTTCCTCTTCAAGGGAAAAACCAAAGCAAGCTCAAGAAGTAGCAGGAAGAATTCCCGGGGAGATCTACGCCAAGTCAAGACATACCAAGTACCGATCATAAACTCTCATCTCTTGCATTACATTACTCTTCATTCGCCTCTCGTGTTCGTCTCCCCCACTTCTAAAATGATTTTCGAAAAGATTTGCCTTTTCTTTGCCCCTCTTCCGTTCGTCTTCTTCGTTTGCTTTTTGTTCGCTCGTACGTTAGATCGCTTGTCTTGCTCTCATGGACAGCACTTTTACCCCTCCTTCGTCTCCTGACTTTGAGGTTCTTCACTTCAAACAAAGACAAGGAGAAAATTTAAAGGATGCTCGGTATAGGATGGTAGAGTCCTATCGCAATTGCACTATAGAGGGGGATTTTATGATTTTACTTCGTAATTTTTATGTTGGGCTAACCATGTCTTTTGGATTTCGCTGCTAAGGGGAATTTTATTGAAATTGTTTCCAACATTGGTTATGAGATAATAGAAGGAATAGTGGGAATACTACCCCCACAAAAGGGATTACATCACACTCAATAGGGAACGCAAGTTTTTGACTATGTGAAGTAACGAAAATTTTGCAAAAATCTCTTGAACCCCTGAAAAGTGTTAGTGGAAATCTCCACCGCATGAATATGTTGATTACTCTTTGCAATAAGTGGTTGGATGCTTTAGATATAAACATTTCTGAATATGAAGAGAAACGCAAAGAACCTCCTGGGTTTGAGCAAAACTCCATTAAAAAAATAAATACCAAAGATGACAATATCTAGATCTATTCGTTTTTTCTATGCCTAGCTAAGGGCGTTAAACAATAGTGCTTGTTGGGAGGCAACCCAATTTTATTTTTGTTCTTTGTTTTTATTTCTGTTTTGCTTTGAATAATTCATCTAGCCACTGGTTAGATGTGGTTTTGTGTTTTAATTAGTGTTTGTGCCAAGTAAGACCTTTAGGATGGCTTACGATGATAGTTGATTTGATCTTGCTGAAAAACAGAATCTTTTGCGCTCAGAAAAACAATTCTAGTTTTTAACAGAAGCACGATATAATATTGATTCTTTTTGAATAAAATTAATAAACGAATTTCTTAGGTTGTCCTAATTTTTCATAATTTTTGAGTTACATAAGTATTCGAGAGATACAGATTACTAAATACTATTCTATTTTTTGACAGATTCCGTTTTCTATGTGTTGTTTGCTTACTTTGATGAATCTATGGGTAGTATCGGGGGGAGGGGGGTATGAACTATGGAAAACTTGGAATACAATAGATATTACACCAATATAAATAAATATTGAGTTCACAACAGTACCAAAAGTGGTGATTTATTTTCTTATAATAACAGAGCTTATGAGATTTTTTGTTGAGTTTTGTGTTGTGAAGTTTGCAAGTTTTGGGTAACTATTTGATGGACTCTGGAATAAGGAGTGGCAAGAGCCTAAGCTTGGGGATTCCAAAGGCACCACAAGGTAATATTCAAGGACAACCAAAAGCCTAAGCTTGGGGATGCCCCGGAAGGCATCCCCTTTTTCGTCTTCGTCTATCGGTAACTTTACTTGAGGCTATATTTTTATTCACCACACGATATGTGTTTTGCTTGGAGCGTCTTGTATGATATGAGTCTTTGCTTTTTAGTTTGCCACAATCATCCTTACTGTACACACCTTTTAAGAGGGACACACATGAATCGTGATTTATTAGAATACTCTATGTGCTTCACTTATATCTTTTGAGCTAGGCAATTTTGCTCTAGTGCTTCACTTATATCTTTTTAGAGCACGAGAGTGGCTTTATTTTATAGAAATTGTTGAACTCTCATGCTTCACTTATATTATTTTGAGAGTCTCTCTAAACAGCATGGTAATTTGCTTTGGTTATGAGTTTAGTCCTAATATGATAGGCATCCAAGAGGGATATAATAAAAACTTTCATATAAAGTGCATTGAATACTATGTGAAGTTTGATTCCTTATGATTGTTGTGAGATATAAAGATAGTGATATTAGAGTCATGCTAGTAAGTAATTATGGATTGGTAGAAATACTTGTGTTAACGTTTGTGATTCCCGTAGCATGCACGTATGGTGAACCTTTATGTGATGAAGTCAGAGCATGATTTATTTATTGTTTGTCTTCCTTATGAGTGGCGGTTGGGGATGAGCGATGGTATTTTCCTACCAATCTACCCCCTAGGAGCATGCACATAGTACTTTGTTTCAATAACGAATATACTTTTGCAATAAGTATGTGAGTTCTTTATGACTAATGTTGAGTCCATGGATTATACGCACTCTCACCCTTCCACCATTGCTAGCCTCTCTAGTACCGCGCAACTTTCGCCGGTACCATAAACCCACCATATACCTTCCTCAAAACAGCCATCATACCTACCTATTATGGTATTTCCATAGCCATTCCGAGATATATTGCCATGCAACTTTCCACCATTCCGTTTATTATGACATGCTTCATCATTGTCATATTGCTTTGCATGATCATGTAGTTGACATCGTATTTGTGGCAAAGCAACCTTTCATCATTTTTATACATGTCACTCTTGATTCATTGCACATCCCGGTACACCACCGGAGGCATTCATATATAGTCATATTTTTTTCTAAGTATCAAGTTGTAATTCTTGAGTTGTAAGTAAATAGAAGTGTGATGATCTTCATTATTAGAGCATTGTCCCATGTGAGGAAATAAAAAGAAAGAGAGAAAGGCCAAATAAAAAAAGAGAAGCGCCCCCCCCCCAAAAAGGGAAAAAAAGAGAAAAAGAGAGAAGGGGCAATGTTACTATCCTTTTTCCACACTTGTGCTTCAAAGTAGCACCACGATCTTCATGATAGAGAGTCTCCTATGTTGTCACTTTCATATGCTAGTGGGAATGTTTCATTATAGAGCTTGGCTTGTATATTCCAACGATGGGCTTCCTCAAATTGCCCTAGGTCTTCATGAGCAAGCAAGTTGGATGCACACCCACTTAGTTTTCATTTTGAGCTTTCATAAACTTATAGCTCTAGTGCATCCGTTGCATGGCAATCCCTACTCACTCACATTGATATCTATTGATGGGCATCTCCATAGCCCATTTATACGCCTAGTTGATGTGAGACTATCTCCTTATTTTTGTCTTCTCCACAATCACCATATTTATTCCACCTATAGTGCTATGTCCATGGCTCACGCTCATGTATTGCGTGAAAGTTGAAAAAGTTTGAGAACACCAAAAGTATGAAACAATTGCTTGGCCTGTCATCGGGGTTGTGCATGATTTGAATATTTTGTGTGATGAAGATGGAGCATATCCAGACTATATGATTTTGTAGGGATACGCTTTCTCTGGCCATGTTATTTTGAGAAGACATAATTGCCTTATTAGTATGCTTGAAGTATTATTGTTTTTATGCCAATATTAAACTTTTGTTTTGAATCTTATGAATCTGAACATTCATGCCACAATAAAGAAAAAATACATGGATAAATATGTTTGGTAGCATTCCACATCAAAAATTCTGTTTTTATCATTTACCTACTCGAGGACGAGCATGAATTAAGCTTGGGGATGCTTGATACGTCTCCAATGTATCTATAACCTTTTATTGTTCCATGCTATTATATTATCTATTTTGGATGCTTTATATGCATTAATATGCTATTTTATATTATTTTTGGACTTATGAACCTAGGGCCCAGTGCCAGTTTCTGTTTTTTCCTTGTTTTAGAGTTTCGCATAAAAGGAATACCAAACGGAGTCCAAAAGGAATGAAACCTTTGTGATGATTTTTCTTGGACTAGAAGACACACCATAGACTTGGATATCAAGTCGGAGGAGCCACGAGGCGACCACAAGGACGAAGGGTCCGCCGGGGGGTAGGGCTCGCCCCCACCCTTGTGGGCCCTTCGTGACTCACCTGACCTAATTCTTTAGCCTATTTATTTCCAGATATTCCCAAACCACCAGAAGTATTCACGAAAACACTTTTCCACCGCCACAACCTTCTTTACCCGTGGGATCCCATCTAGGGACCTTTTGCGGCACCTCGCCGGAGGGGGATTCAATCATGGAGGGATTCTACATCAACTCTATTGACCTTCTGATGAAGCGTGAGTATTTTACCACAGACCTATGGGTACATAGCTAGTAGCTAGATGGCTTCTTCTCTCTCTTTGATTCTCAAGACCATGTTCTCCTCAATGTTCTTGGAGATCTATTCGATGTAATACTCTTTTGCGGTGTGTTTACTGAGATCCTATGAATTGTGGATTTATGATCAGCTTATCTATGAATATTATTTGAATCTTTTCTGAATTATTTTATGCATGATTTGATATCTTTGTAATTCTCTTCGAACTATCGGTTCGGTTTGGCTAACTAGATTGGTTTTTCTTACGATGGGAGAAGTGCTTAGCTTTGGGTTCAATCTTGCGGTGTCCTTTCCCAGTGACAATAGGGGTAGCGACACACGTATTGTATTGTTGCCATCGAGGATAAAAAGATGGGGTTTTCATCATATTGCTTGAGTTAATTCCTCTACAACATGTCATCTTACTTAACGTGTTACTCTATTCTTCATGAACTTAATACTCTAGATGCAGGTAGGAGTCGGTCTATGTGTGGAGTAATAGTAGTAGATGCAGAATCGTTTCGGTCTACTTGACACGGACGTGATGCCTATATTCATGATCATCGCCTTAGATATCGTCATAACTTTGCGCTTTTCTATCAATTGCTCGGCAGTAATTTGTTCACCCACCGTATTATTTGCTATATTGAGAGAAGCCTCTAGTGAAACCTATGCCCCCCGGGTCTATTTTCCATCTTATAAGTTTCCGATCTACTATTTTGCAATATTTTACTTTCTGATCTATAAACCAAAAATACCAAAAATATTTACTTTATCGTTTATCTATCTCTATCATATCTCACTTTTGCAAGTAACCGTGAAGGGATTGACTACCCCTTTATCGCATTAGGTGAAAGTTGTTTGATTATTTGTGCAGGTATTCGGTGATTTGTGCGTTGTCTCCTACTGGATTGATACCTTGGTTCTCAAATTGAAGGAAATACTTATCTCTACTTTGCTGCATCACCCTTTCCTCTTCAAGGGAAAAACCAACGCAAGCTCAAGAAGTAGCAGGGCCGGGCGGCCTGGATTCTCAGCGCGTCCGCATGGTAATTTTTGCAGCGGGTAACTGCATCATGGCACCGCGCCCGGTGCAACCGCATGCACATGAACGTGCGTGATCGTGTGCTAGTCCCAAACATTGGCAGCGCGCCTGAAGGGACGCGAGAGAAGAGAGCGCGCGGCGGGACGCGAGTAGAGTGCACCGCGGCTGCCTCAACCGCAAGCAACCACACGCATAGAGCAGTTGAACATGCAGGAAATGGTCGTCCACAAGACGGTCGACAGTTACATCGCTGCATAGAGAGCGGCCGTGTGCTACTACCGCCGTCTTGGTCTATTAGTCCCCTTTATATTCTGTGCCATATTTTGACCCTAAATTTAACCAACAAAATGTTAATGCATGTTACATAAATTATATAATTCGAGACTATGTTCAAATATGAATCCAACGATATAATCTCTAGCGACATGCATTCATATTTTATTAGTTAAATATGTAGTCAAAATTTGGCACAAAAATACATAGACAACTTATAAACCAGCATGGGGGTAGTAGGTAATTTAATCGCAAATGTTTTTATTTTGTTAACCGTATGTGTGTCCTTTCGTCCTCCTCTCGCACGTCTTGTCACCCCGCTGTCGCAGACGGCTTAGAGCACAATCTTGAGTAGCGCGTGGGGGCGTTCTTTTGGCCAAACGGTGGTGAGCCTATTCCCGCGCAAGCTTTCGGCCCGAGTCGGTGAAATTCCCTAAAATCCCAATGCTTAGCAGCCTGCTATATTAACCCTCATGGTCGGCGAGTCCCACGTCGCATTTTCCCCTCCCTCCCTGTAGCTTATCTTGTCATCTTCTCCCACAATCGCCAATGGCACCGGTCCATCGTCGTCGCTCAACCACGCCGCCGTCATCAGAGGACAGCTCCAGCTAGGAGGATACACCATGGCGGCGGCACAGTCCCCGACATAGTGTAGTGCGTGTGGCGTCCCTATTGGGTGTGTGATGTCGCTTGAAGCTACGTCGGTATTTCCCCAAAGAGGAAGGGATGATGCAACACCGCGGCGGTAGGTATTTCCCTCAGAAATGAAACCAAGGTTATCGAACCAGTAGGAGAACCAAGCAACACAACGTAAACAACCCCTGCACAAAGATAACAAATCCTCGCAACCCGGCGTGTTAAAGGGGTTGTCAATCCCTTCCGGGGTACGACACCAAAAACGGTGCGTGGACGGGAGAAAGTTGTAATAAATTGATAGATCGAACGCCAAATAAAATAAATAGAAATAAAATGCAACAAGGTATTTTTGTATTTTTGGTTTAATAGATCTAAAAATAAATGCAAAGGAAAAGTAGATCGCAAAGGAAAATAATATGAGAAAGAAGACCCGGGGGCTGTAGGTTTCACTAGTGGCTTCTATTGAGAAAAATAGCAAACCGTGGGTGAACAAATTACTCTTGGGCAATTGATAGAACTTCAAATACTCATAACGATATCCAGACAATGATCATTATATAGGCATCACGTCCAAGATTAGTAGACCGATTCCTGCCTGCATCTACTATTATTACTCCACACGTCAACCGCTATCTAGCATGCATCTAGTGTATTAAGTTCATGGAAAAATGGAGTAATGCCATAAGAATGATGACATGATGTAGACAAGATCTATCTATGTAGAGATAGACCCCATCGTTTTATCCTTAGTAGCAATGATACATACATGTCATTTCCCTTTCTCTCACTGGGATCAAGCACCGTAAGATCGAACCCACTACAAAGCACCTCTTCCCATTGCAATATAAATAGACCAAGTTGGCCAAACAAAACCCAAATATCGGAGAATAAATACGAGGCTATAAGCAATCATGCATATAAGAGATCAAAGAAACTCAAATAACTTTCATGGATATAAAAATATAGATCTGATCATAAACTCAAAGTTCATCGATCCCAACAAACACACCGCAAAAGAGTTACATCATATGGATCTCCAAGAGACCATTGTATTGAGAATTCAGCGAGAGAGAGGAAGCCATCTAGCTACTAACTATGGACCTGAAGGTCTGCAAAGAACTACTCACGCATCATCGGAGAGGCACCAATGGAGGTGGTGAACCCCATCCGAGATGGTGTCTAGATTGGATTTGGTGGTTCTGGACTCTGCGGCGGCTGGATGAATATCTCGTCGACTCCCCTAGGGTTTCTGGAATATTAGGGTATTTATAGAGCAAAGAGGTGGTCCGGGGGCACCCGACATGGGCACAACCCACAAGGGCGCGCCTGGGCCTCCTGGCGTGCCCTTGTGGTTGTGCCTCCCTCGGGGCACCCCCCAAGCGCAGCCAAGGCCCATTACGTTCCTTCTGGTCCATAAAAATTCTCCGAAGAGTTTCGTTGCGTTTAGACTCCGTCTGATATTAATTTCCTATGATGTAAAAACCATGCAGAAAACAGCAACTGGCACTTGGCACTATGTCAATAGGTTAGTACCAAAAAATGATATAAAATGATTATAAAACATCCAACATTGATAACATAATAGCATGGAACAATCAAAAATTATAGATACATTGGAGACGTATCAGCATCCCCAAGCTTAACTCCTACTCGTCCTCGAGTAGGTAAGTGACAAAAACAGAATTTTTGATGTGGAATGCTGCCTAACATGTCATATCATATTCTTTTATTTATAGCATGGACAATTTGACTTTTATGTGATTCAAAGCAATAGTCTAGTTTTGACATAATAATTTAGATATTCAAGCATATCAACAAGCAACCAAGTCTTTCAAAATATCAATGCTAAAATAATTTATCCCTAGCCCATCATGCTCAACTATTGATCCATTCATGAAACACACTCGAATATTAGCTACACCCAATACTTAAGTATGATCATATTGCCTCCTAGTTGGTGCTTTTATAAGAGAAGATGCAGACTCAAATTCAAAAATAAAAATTGCATAAAGTAAAAGAAAGGCCCTTCGCAGAGGGAAGTAGGGATTTGTAGAGGTGCCAGAGCTCAAAGCGAAAAATTAGAGATAAAAACATTTTGGGAGGTTTATCCATCCCACCAACAAAAACGACTTAGAGTTCCCAACACTTTCCATGCCAGATATATCATAGGCAGTTCCCAAAAAGAAAATAAAGTTTATTCCTTTTTCCACCATACTTTCACTTTCCATGGCTAGCCGTATCCATGGTTGCCCTCCATACCAACAATTTCCAAGGAATTTATTATTTGATAACATAAAATAAATTCATTTTTGCATTTCGGGACTGGGCATCCCTAAAAACTTTGCCTTACTCTCGTGCAATGACAAGTGAATAAACATTCATCGTGAGAATAACACATCCAACATGGAAAATATTAGCCACCCCTACTGCTCCGCGAGCGAAACAAACACACAAAAGAGAAGTTTATTTTGAAAATTAGAGAGGGCACATGCAAATTTTCTTAGAACGGCAAAAGAATACCGCATATAGATAGATATAGTGTACTCATGTGGCAAAATTGTTTTAAAGGATTTTGGATGCATAAGTAGAGATCATACTTGGTGCAAAATGAAGGCTAGCAAAAAGATTGAGAAGCGACCAACCAAGAAACGAATAATCTCATAAGCAAGCATGAAACATAAATAACACTGAATAATACACCACAAGTAGGATATAATTTCATTGCATAACTATTGACTTTCGAGCTTGCATAGGGAATCACAAACCTTAACACCAATATTCTTACTAAAGCATAATTACTCGTCAACATAACTCACATATCACATCATCATATCTCAAAACTATTACTAAGAATCAAGTTTATTTTTTCCAATGATCTTCATGAAAGTTTTATTATATCCTTCTTGGATATCTATCACTTTGGGACTAATTTTCATGTGTTGCTTTTCATAATCTCAAACAAATATAAGTGAATATCATGAGCATAAATAAATTTCTTTCTCTCAAAATAATTTAAGTGAAGCAAGAGAGAATTTCTTCAAAGTTTTACTAACTCTCAAATAAATTTAAGTGAAGCAAGAGATCATTTCTTCAAAAATACTAAGCACACCATGCTAAAAAATATATAAGTGAAGCATTAGAGCAAGTCGATTGCTCATAATTTTTTAGTGATTCGTAGAGAGCAATTCTAACAAGTCATAACATAATTTTAGCTCTCCCAAATAGGTGTGTCCAGCAAGGGATCAAGACTTAAAACACAAAATAGAACAAGCAAAGACTCATATCATACAAGACACTCCAAGCAAAACACATATCATGTGACGAATAAAAATATAGCTTCAAGTAAAATACCGATGGTCGTTAGAAGAAAGAGGGGATGCCACTCGGGGGCATCCCCAAGCTTAGTTGGTTGCTCATTTTTGGATAATAGCTTGGGATGCCGGGGCATCCCCAAGCTTAGGCTCTTCTATCCTTCCTTCATCCATCATAAGATGACCCAAAACTTGAAAACTTCAATCACACCAAACTCAACAAAACCTTCGTGAGATCCGTTAGTATCAGAAAACTTCAAGCTTGAAGCTACACCAGTATTTCCCCAAAGAGGAAGGGATGATGCAGCATAACGGCGGTAGGTATTTCCCTCAGAAATGAAACCAATGTTATCAAACCAGTAGGAGAACCAAGAAACACAACGTAAACAACCCCTGCACACAGATAACAAATCCTCGCAACCGGACGTGTTAAATGGGTTGTCAATCCCTTCCGGGGTATGGCGCTGGAAATGGTGTGTGGACGGGAGAAAGTTGTAATAAATTGATAGATCGAACGCCAAATAAAATAAATAGAAATAAAATGTAGCAAGGTATTTTTGTATTTTTGGTTTAATAGATCTGAAAATAAATGCAAAGGAAAAATAGATCGCAAAGGCAAATAATATGAGAAAGAAGACCCCGGGGCCGTAGGTTTCACTAGTGGCTTCTCTCAAGAAAAATAGCAAACGGTAGGTGAACAAATTACTGTTGGACAATTGACAGAACTTCAAATACTCATGACGATATCCAGGCAATGATCATTATGTAGGTATCACATCCAAGATTAGTAGACCGACTCCTGCCTGCATCTACTACTATTACTCCACACATCGACCGCCATCCATCATGCATCTAGTGTATTAAGTTCATGGAAAAATGGAGTAATGCAATAAGAACAATGACATGATGTAGACAAGATCTATCTATGTAGAGATAGACCCCATCGTTTTATCCTTAGTAGCAACGATACATACGTGTCATTTCCCTTTCTCTCACTGGGATCAAGCATCGTAAGATCGAACCCACTACAAAGCACCTCTTCCCATTGCAAGATAAATAGATCAAGTTGGCCAAACAAAACCCAAATATCGGAGAAGAAATACGAGGCTATAAGCAATCATGCATATAAGAGATCAAAGAAACTCAAATAACATTCCTGGATATAAAAAGATAGATCTGATCATAAACTCAAAGTTCATCGATCCCAACAAACACACCACAAAAGAGTTACATCATATGGATCTCCAAGAGACCATTGTATTGAGAATTCAGCGAGAGAGAGGAAGCCATCTAGCTACTAACTACGGACCTGAAGGTCTGCAAAGAACTACTCATCAGCGGAGAGGCACCAATGGAGGTGGTGAACCCCATCCGAGATGGTGTCTAGATTGGATCTGGTGGTTCTGGACTCTGCGACGGCTAGATGAATATTTCGTCGACTCCCTTAGGGTTTATGGAATATTGGGGTATTTATAGAGCAAAGAGGTGATCCGGGGGCACCTGACGTGGGCACAACCCACCAAGGCGCCCCTGGGCCTCCTGGCGTGCCCTGGTGGGTTGTGCCTCCCTCGGGGCACCCCCCAGGCGCGGGGCCCATTACGTTCCTTCTGGTCCATAAAAATTCTCCGCGGAGTTATGTTCCTTCTGGTCCATAAAAATTCTCTGCGGCGACTGGATGACTATTTTGTCGACTCCCCTAGGGTTTCTGGAATATTGGGGTATTTATAGAGCATTTGATATGTCAACCCATTTTTCTGCACTTGAGCATGTGCATGTAGTTCAAATTTGAATTATGCACATAAAATGCCTAGAAAACCAAGTTAATGTATAAAAATGTCCAAGCGAACCCCGAAAAATCCCAAAATTGACACAACACTCGTGTCGTTCTATGTTGACACTAGAAAAATTTTGAAAGCAAGAAGAGGCAACGGATATCATTTCTTCCCCAAAGGGGCATGTTCCCTACCGAAACCATCAGGCTTGTTGTGAGAAGCTCTGGTTTGCGAGAAGCTTATACCCAAACCTGGCCATAATGGGACAATTTTTTTACCATAGCATGTTGATGCCGCTCCATGATAGCATGTCAAGTTTCATGAACTTCAGACGAGTTTTGGATTTACTAGAATTTAAAAACCATGTATCTCAATGTTTGCGGGCGAGCGGCGGTGGCAAGGTGTTTGGCATTCATCCCCATTTCTTGCATGGGACCTAAGCATGCAACTAAGGACACAAATTTGATTTTTCAACCAATTTACATGCACTGGAGCATGTGCTTGTAGTTCAAATTTGAATTATGCACATAAATGCATATAAAACTTAGTTAATGTATAAAAATGTCCAAACAAACCCCGAAAAATTCCTAAAATTAACACAACACTCATGTTGTTCTATGTTGACACTAGAAAAAATTGAAATCAAGAAGAGGCAACGGATATTGTTTCGTCCAGAAACGTGAAATGTTGCCTATCGTAGCCATGAGGCTTGTTGTGAGAAGCTCTAGTTTGTGAGAAGCTTATACCCCAACCTGCCCCAAATCGGACAATATTTTTACCACGACATGTTGATGCCATTCCATGCTAGCATGTCAAGTTTCATAAATTTCAAACATGATTTTGATTTACTAGAATTTAAAAACCATGTATCTCAATGTTTTTTTGACTATGTACAGTAGGGCAAAACCCACTGCAATTTTTATATTAATAAATAAAAAGGAGTATGTGAGAACAAATAAAGTAAGAACTAAAGCTAAGGCTAAAGCCTAAACACTAAGAAAGAAGAACTAACAACTACATCTATAAAACTAGAAGAACCACAAAGAAGGAAAAAGAAAGAAAAGGAAGGAAACAATAGAGGGGCTTGAGAGAAGCCCCCAAAAAAGAAGAAAAAAAGCTAAAAACTAACACTAAGGGAAACTAAAAATACAAACAGGAAGAAGCTCCTCATGATGATAGCACACTGGCCAACCAATTTTTGAATTCAACCTCATATTTCTTCTTGATCCTGTGGGAGAGAAGTTTCATTTCTTCCAAATAAATGTGTTTCCAGCCGTGAAAGGAAGGTTGTATGTTCTCAAAGATTTTGTTGTTTCTGGTGATCCATAAAGCCCATGATCCCAGGATGATAACTTCCATGAAGAATGGTACCCTTAGTTTATCCTTTAAGTCCTGGAAGGCCTCAAGAACAGACAAACTGTGAGATCTTTGAGGGCATATGAAATCCCAACACCTCATGGAAAATTGGCAGCCCCAAAATAGGTGATGTAAAGTTGAAAGTGCTAGTATTCGACTGGAGGATGGGGGGGGGGTTAATAGGCTATTTTTATGAAAGTCTTCAAAACAGGGGTGCTTTGAAGACAAACACTAGAAATGAACCTATTGACATGCAGTGGAAGGTAGACTACACTAGACAAGCCATAGTCAAGTAAGCAATGTAGTGAAAGCACGAAGACTATCAACAGCTAGGTAGTATGGATCAGGATGGAAGATAGTATGAAGCCAAACAGTAAACAGTCTTCACACAGTGAAGTCAATCAGACCAGACAAATGGGAAATGACTTCACGAAGACAAACGGTAAGTAAAGAGAGAGAGAAAAGATGGAACCAGTTGCTCGAAGAGGACAAGGGGTTTGTTGGACCAGTTCCGGTTGCTGTGACAACTGTATGTCTGGTTAGGGAGGCTGAGATTCAACTCAGAAGACCGCATCTTCACCTTATTCCCCTTGAGCTAAGAACATTTAGTCCTCACCCAATCACTCTGGTAATTCTTCAAGGGAGACTGCCAAACCTTCACATACTTCGTTCACCGGCAATCCACAATGACTCCTAGATGCTTAGAACGCGACGCCTGATCGGCAGGAGGATTCACAGTCCTCAAGTGTAATAAGTCTTTAGATCATGCGGACATAAAGACTTCAGTGATGCCTAACACTCTTTGGCTCTGGGTGTTTTGGGCTTTGTCCTCGCAAGGATTACTCTCTCAAAGGCTTCGGAGGTGGGTTGCTCTCAAACGACAAAATCCATGCACTAACTCTGAGCAACCACCAATTTATGGTGTAGGGGGTGGGCTATTTATAGCCAGGAGGCAACCCAACCTGATTTGTCCAAAATGACCCTGGGTCACTAAGGAACTGACACGCGTCCAACGGCCAGTATTTTAAACACACGCGACAGCTTGACTTGGGTACAAGTAAAGCTGACTCATCTAGCTCTGGATAAGATTTTCTCTCATTGTCTTCACTCAAGACATAGGATTTGGTTGAGCATCACTTCAGTCACTCTGACTTTGTTCACTTGGACACTACTTAACAGTACGGTGGTTCCTATGACTCAACAAAGAAGAAAAGGAAACTACAAAACAGCTATGTCTTCGCACTCCATAGACTTCATGCGATGTCTTCTCTTGTCATAGTCTTCAATGTGAATATCTTCACAGACCACCATTGTCTTCAATGTGTTCACACATTTTTAGGGGTCATCTCTGGTAGGTAAACCGAATCAATATGGGACTACTACCTATGTTATCATGCAATTCTCACAAACACATCAGTCCCTCAACCAAGTTTGTCGTCAATACTCCAAAACCAACTAGGGGTGTCACTAGATGCACTTACAATCTCCACCTTTTTGGTGATTGATGACAAACTGGTTGAAGTTTTCAACGGGGATAAAAGTATGTGAAAGTTTAGTGTTGTGATTATTGTCTTCATACATATGACGAGGCTCCCCCTGAAGATGTGCATATAAATGATTTGCTTTTGAATGCAAATGCACATGGCAGGTTTTGCTTTGTTGAGGCTATCTTCAAGTGTGAAGACAATACATTATGCATATATTTAGATAATGAAGATAATGATATACATAATGGAAAATGGACGTTTGCAGAATGACTTCATGCGGAATTTATCATCGCATCACAGAACAGCAGAAAAAGTAGCAGACGACCATCGAGTTTAAGTGTTAGAATTCAAAGAACCAAATGTATCAAAAGACATGAGTTGTAAAAACTTGGCAAAGTAATGCAACCCATAAGGACCCGCTTGAAGACTATCAACTCATATGCTTCTCCCCCTTTTGTCAATAATGACCAAAAAGGTTTTAAGACATAGAGCGTCTACTCGTTCCCAGAAGGAGCAGGGTCAGCGTTAGAGTTTGGTGGTGCAGAAGGGCCAGGTGCAGTGTTGAGATGCAGTGTAGCCATTGTTGGTGAAGTGGCGTCGTCTTCTTCATTGACGACATTCGCAACAATAGTTGCAGCCAAAGATGAATATTCAGAATCTTCAAGTGAGGGAGTGCGGCACGAGCTTGCATTTGGTGGAGGTCTGGAATCAAACTTGAAGCCCTCGGTGAAGCCATCTGCGCGAAGATCGTCTTCAGAACACATCAGAGTGAGGCTCTTCCAAGACCGCCGTGAGTTTTCATGGGCAACAAATGAGTTCTTAGTTGCCAGGTTGCAAATGCGATTGACATCCACCAAGAGACTATGCATCTGGCGCTTCAGCCAGTCGTGGTGCTTGTCCTGCTTTTGATGTAAGGCCACAAGCAACTCTCGATCATTGAGTACACGAGAACGCTTCCGAGGCCTTTGAGCTATTGTATTTGTAGTGGCTTCGGTATTTGCACGATGAGGCATACACACATTGCCAGCTAGAGGATAAGCAGGGATAACAACATTTGGAACATGAACACCTTCTATTGGCCGCGTGAAGCTTTGATGATCAACATTATGAAGATATATCAGCTCCTTAGCAGGCTCGGGGTAGATGGCTTCAACTGACAGATCAACCTCAGGCAGAAAGACAAGATGGTTACGTGCTGGAAGCTGATAGTTGACAGAAGAATGGAGTTTGATCAGGCGCATTACCCATGGAGCATAAAACTTCAAGCCAAATAGACTAATCCAGGATGCAGCAAGTTGTCTGATGAAGAAATCCTGGGAGTTGAATCTCATGCCATTGACAATATAGAATACCAAGGTCTTCATGGTGCCTTCAAGTTTGGCTTCAGAAGAATGTCCCTTAATTGTCCATAGAGTACGCCTCAGTATATGATAGACTGTGCGGGGCAAGTACTCGAGGTCCTTGACAAATAATTCCTTGGGATATTCTGCATCTTGAGGCAATGGCTTCATCATGCTGAGCATCTGACTCATATT
Source organism: Triticum aestivum (assembly GCF_018294505.1). NCBI lineage: Eukaryota > Viridiplantae > Streptophyta > Magnoliopsida > Poales > Poaceae > Triticum > Triticum aestivum. The sequence goes on along the minus strand of NC_057813.1, from coordinate 426,394,560 downwards.
GGGTTCAGGCCTTTGAAAAATGCTCTGCAGTTCTTCTCTGTGACGCTGACAACTAGGCTCATACAATTCACCTAGAGTGGGCAGGGAGGTAAGCTCAATGATTTCTTGAGCTTTAGTTTCATGGTGCACATCTCCTGTCATCCACTCGAGGATCCATGTCTTCGGACCCTGTTGTAGCCACGAATGTGAAGAGTAGCATAGAACCGCAGCAGAAGCTCTTCATTCCAGTGCTCTTTGGCAGTGACAAATTGCAGAAGACCAGCATCCTGAAAGTAGTCTAGAGCTTCTTCAAGACAGGGGAGCCCAGCAATAGCTTCACAATCAAGACGCATGTGAGGAAAGATTCTCTCTTGATTGTAGAGGACACAGGAGTAATAGCTGCGCTGTTGATGGCTCCAGAAGCAATCTAAAGAGATCTTTGGCTTCGAGTATGGGTTCTTGTCCTTGTCAAAGAAGGTATTCTGTGCTCTGAAGCTGTTCACACTAAATGATCCTGGCGATGTAGCAGCACCTGGAAGCCTTGGCAGCCTGGTCTTTGGCTTCTGAACCAGTGGTCGCTGGTCCACATGATAGTCATATTGTGGTCCGGGAGCAGTGGGAGGAACCAGGATTGGCCAACAAACTATGACCAATTCCCCATCACGATTGTAGGCCGTTCCCATAGTGTGAGGCCTTGGGGGAGGAACAACACCGTCAGTGGGGACCGGCATCACAGAAGCTGCAAGATTCACATTAGCTTTAGGCACAACATTAGCTTCAGGCTCCACATGATCTTCAGCCAAGACAGGGTCATTGTCTTCAGCAGTGTTTGTGGCAGCCTCATTGTTCTCAACCTCCATTTGGTCTATGACCGGAGGGTCTTGCACAATCACATTCTCCTCGAGAATGACTGGGTTTGCAATAGGGGGTGCGGCAACTCTCTCTTATCTTCTTTCTTCTTCTTTGGCTGATGCAGCCGGAATCTCTTCAGCAGCTTTAGCTTCAGACTCTGGAACCGTCACAGAAGGATTCTCTTCAGGGAAACTTGACGTGCCACTGAACTGGATTATTTTGAATCTTCTTCTGGGATGGTTGACATGGAGACTGATGGCCTGAGACCTTTGCGAAGCCGTTGAAACACGGGCGACGCCTTTGGTGATGGAGTGGTCCCCATGTAGTTGTCGTCATTCAGTACTGGATTTGTAACTTGTGCTGGGGGAGTACAGGGTGTTTCATCATGAACATGGGTTTCTTCTTGCGGACGCTCATCCCATGAATCATCTTGAGCGATTGGCATCAGCGGACGACCAATGCTAATGTATTCGCTGCTTGTTGGAGCAGGCGATGATACCAACTGATGCTTGAGTTAAGGAAGGACTTCATCATCAACAACATTGTCTTCATGACCAATGTCTTCAGCTGCATTGGGGTCAATACCTGGAACTTGTTATTCTACATGAGCCTCTATGGAAGTAGACTGGTGGATCACAACTCGTCGATCTTGGTTGTCGACAGCAGGAGGAGCAACTGAGATGGGTTCAACAATGAGAGGCTGAGAGGCCGCAACATGCTCTTTCTTTGAAGACTTAGTTCCCTTAGCCTTCAACTTCTTCTTGGAAGGGGTATTGTCAGATGCGTCCTGGTGCTTGCGCTTCTTGGCTTCGGCTTCAACTGCCCTTGTTTTCTTCAGCTCTGAAGCTGCTGAGGGGACCTTAGGCTTCGAGCCTGTCATGCCGACAGGGAAGACAATGCGAGGTTCTTGCTGCCTTGGTGCTTCACTCTATGTCACAGCAGGCTTCTTCTGTTTGGCAGCCATCCTAGGATCGATGCCAGGGCGCATAGGAGCTTTGTGCTTCTCAACTTCATTGTGAGCTTGAACGCATTTCTGAGCAAAATACTTCATGCGCTCTTGTGAGCCTTTAGCTTCAGTGCACTTCTTGTGGAACTCCTCCTTGAGGTCATGCAACATCTTCTTAAAGATTTGAACATCTGCCACGCTGAGCTTGGCCATGTTCTTCTTGAAGTGAGCCTTCTCATAATCAATTTTGTTCTTCAGCTCAACAATCTTCTGAGCCAAGGCCAACTCAGTAGCAATGGCTCCATGGAAAGTGATGCTGATGTCCACTTGTCACATCCCTAGCTTCTGGCAATGCCTAGTGCTAGCTTTTGGTGATGCATCATGTTTACTTCTCACAGAAAATTGAATTGGGGATTCTCAAACCCTAGCATTAAATCAACTCAACTAGGGTGGATTGAAATATTTTTCAATAAACCCAAAATGTCCCCAAGAAAAGTTCATGATTTCTGGTTAAGGTGGAAATCTCTGCCAAAAATGATGAATATATTCTTAGATCATTTTTGGATTTTTGAATTAAATAATATTGTATTTGACTTTGTGCATTTCAATACTATAAATAATTTAAGCGCTCAAATAATTCTGAAACTAAATGTGGGTCACTGGAATAATCCAGAGAGAGTCCACAAATTATTTCAGGAGTTTACAAAATGGGTTAGTATTTTTACTAATTCAAAACAGAGGAAAAGAAATAGAAAAACAGAAAGAATTAGAAAAAGGCAGAGAGAGAGAGAGTTACCTGGCAGCCCATCTGGCTGGCCCAGCCCACCAGGGGCAGGGAGGTCTTCTTCCTCTTGCCAGTCGGACGCACGGCGTGTGCCCGGCGCGCGCATGGCCACCCAGCATCACCTCCACCCCGCCTGCTTCACTCCCCCGATGCCTTGAACATGCCACGCAACCCCCTCGCACCCTCTCACACTCCCCACGCTCCTTCCCCTCCTCTGCTCTCTCCCCACATGCGCCCGAGCGGAGCTCGTTGCCGCCGTCCGCCGTCCGCACGTCCACCGGCCCCTACCCCTCTCCATACCGCCCAATGGCTCTGACGCGTCACCCTCTCCCTCATCACCGAGCCACGCGATGCCGGGAGACCTGCAGAGACGCCATCGTCGTCGTCTTCACCGATGGGCACCAACGATCACCGGCTCCGATTCACCGTCTCCAGGCCGCCCCCGAGCCCACTGACCTGCTCTGCGAGTCCACCGTGAGATCCCCTTGCTTTTCCCCTCTCCCCTCACTCCCGCGCAAGCTCTAGCTCCGACCGCCACCGTGCCCATGAGCTTCACATCACCAGCGATGTCGCCGCCGTCATCCTAGCCACCGGAGTTTGCATCTGAGCGCTTCGTCGTGCGCAGAGCATCTCCAGGAACCCGTATCACTCGCTGGTTCCCCTCCCATGCACCGTAGCCTCGTCCCCGAGGTTGACCGAACTCCAGCGGCCGCAACCGAGCTCACCGCCATCGACTCCGGCCACCCCAGGCCCAGCCACGGCCACCACACAACGCGCCGTCGAGCTAGCTCTCCAACGCGCAGAGCCGCACGTCGTTTGGAGCACCACAAAGGAAGCCCGAGGCATAAGTACGCCGCGGACCTCGCCGACGACTAACCGCCGACGAGTTTAACTTTGCTGACCAGGGGTTTGACCTCCTCTGGCTCACTAACATGCGGGCCCAGCCCGCTAACTAACCCAGGTTAGCTTAAGTTAAATGCTAATTAACCGAGTTAGTTAGGTTAGTCACTGACACGTGGGACCTACCGGTCAATTTGACCTCGGTCGCCTGTTGACCTGATGATGTCATCATGATGTCATGCTAATGCAGTAAACTCTTTTCTTGAATTAGTTTAATTCTAAAATAGTCAGGAAATTCCAAAAAATGCCCAAAACTTCTAAAATTCATAGAAATTCAACCGTAGCTCCAAATGAAATAAGTTATATATGAAAAATGATCAGAAAAATCCAATCTATCCATCTATACCATTTTCATGCATGTTAGAACAATTTATAGCTGCTGTTTAGGACAAATAATATAAAGGGCATTTAAACCATCACATATGGAGTTTTGAATTTGAATCTTTGATTCAAACCAACTTCATTTAACCTATTGCTAGTTGCATTAGCTCAAATCACAGCATATTGACATGTCATGATCATGCATCATATTGTGCATTGCATTGATTGTGTTCTTCCTTGTTTGCTGGTGTTTGTCCCCTTTCAGTAGACGACGTACCGACGATGAGTTTGTTGACACCGATGAAGAGCTATACTATGTTCAGAAGTGCCAGGAAAGCAAAACCCCCTTGTTCATTCCGATACAATCCCAATCTCTCTCCTGCTCTCTTTTACTGCATTAGGACAACAATGCTTCAATTGTTACGTGCTGCGGCAGTTGAACCCTTTTCCTCTGCATGACCTGTCATTGCCACAGTAAATAGATGAAACCCACTAGCATGAGTAGGAGTTGTTTGAGCCCTGATGTGCCTACTCATTCATGCTTGTTTGTCATACCTGCTATTGCTTAGAGTTGTGTCAGGTCTGATTCATCGGGGATGAATTGGAAAGTTGTGAACATGTCCTACTGTTGAGAGCTAAGTGTGTGAACACGATTTGGTAAAGGTAGCGGTGAGAGGCCATGTAGGAGTACATGGTGGGTTGTCTCATTGAAACCGTCCTCAGGAACCAAGTTCTGTGTTTGTGATCCATGAACATCTACTACCACACATTGGGTTTCGGTAACTCGGCCCCTCTCGGCTTATTAATCAACTTGATCTCTGTCCAGGAGTTGTAACTAGTTTCTGGTGTTTGTAGGTAGTGATAGTAGTCTACCAAGTGGCACCCGGTACATGTGGGCTTGGGACAGACTAGGCACAGTGGCACAGTGTACCAAGTGGCACCTGGATCGTGGGCTTGGGAACCCTGCTCACATCATTTGGGGCCGTGAGTGACACCCCAGCCGGATCTCCTTGCGGATGGAACCCGAATAGGCGATAAACCTTGACAAGAGACTTGTGTGGTTAGTCAGGTCGTGGACGACACCCTCGCTGGGCTTCCGCTTGAAGGTTGCCAAGTACATGTCGTGTAAACGACGATAAGTGGTGAGAGCGTGTGTGAAGAAGTACACCCCTGCAGGGTTAACATTATCTATTCGAACAACCATGTCCGCGGTAAAGGACTTCTGGGTTGCCTGTACAGTTCACAGACAAGTGAAAATGGATACTCTAAAATATGCAAGATAAGCTTGAGTGATATGGATGGCATTCTCATAGGGAGATGTGAGCGGATCCATAGTGGTGTATTGATATAGTGAATATGTGGACTCGTGTGCGCCACCTCAAAAGAGTTACTTGCAGTCGTAGTTCAGGATAGCCACCGAGTCAAAGCTGGCTTGCTGCAGTTAAACCCCACCACCCCTTTGTTGATAATGAAGCATATGTAGTTAGTTCTGATGTAAGTCTTGCTGGGTACATTTGTACTCACGTTTGCTTAATTTATGTTTTTGCAGAGAGACTTGAGTCTCGCTAGTAGTTCCACATGGACTTCGACGTTTAGCTTGTTACCTCAGCTACGATCTTGTGCCCTCGGCAGGATCTGGTAGATAGTCAGGCTTCTCAGCCTTTTTCATTTGTAGATTCTGTACTCAGACATGCTAAGATTCCATTTGTTCTTTGACTTGTATGCTTTGAATGTTGGGTCATGAGACCCATGTTTGTAATATCTCGCTCCTCGGAGCCTATTGAATAAATACTTGAGTTGTAGAGTCATGTTGTGATGCCATGTTGTATTTGCACATATCGAGCATATTGTGTGTATGTTATTGAAATGCTTGGTATGTGTTGGATCTGACTATCTAGTTGTTTATCCTTGGTAGCCTCTCTTACCGGGAAATGTCTCCTAGTGCTTCGAATGAGCCTTGGTAGCTTGCTACTGCTCTGGAACACTTAGGCTGGCCGGCATGTGTCCTTCTTCGTTCCTGTGTTTGTCCCTTCAGGGAAATGTCACGTGGTGTCTACCAGAGTCCTGTTAGCCCACTACAGCCTGGTTTACTGGAGTCCTGCTAGCCCAGTTGCTACAACCCGGATTCACTCGCTGATGATCGACACGTTCGTTGCTGGGTCATGTATGCCTGTCCCTGTAAGTTAGTGCCACTTTGGGTTCACGACTAGCCATGTCAGCCCGGGCTCCATGTCATAAGGATGCTAGTGACACTATCATATACGTGTGCCAAAAGGCGCAAAAAGGTCGCGGGCCTGGTAAGGCGACACCCGTGGGAATACCGTGCGTGAGGCTACAAAGTGATATGAGGTGTTACATGCTAGATCGGTGTGGCATTGAGTTGGGGTCCTGACAGCTTTGGTGTGGCACCCCAGCTCAGAGCAACTGGTTTACCTTGCATTGCCAGCCCAGAGACCTTGTCTTCTGGCAACACACAACAACATGGTACAGAAAAACAACCGCTTTATTCATGCTAGTGGAGCATAGTTTATATTACAATAGTTAGCGAGGCCAAGCGGCACACACAGTGCGGCTGAACAATATGTACATTATTTAGTGAACATAAAGGGGCCTCGATCATGACAACTACTCGGAAGTGGAACAACGTCGTAGCGGGACTCCATAGCACAAGGACACCGATGTGGACACGGTCTAGACTCGGACAACACTCCTTCCCAACGAGACTTTCCTAAAATCTGGCATGACACGCCAAGTCAGTACATTGAATGTACTTGCAAGCTCACAATAAGCATAAACATAATGACAAACAATATCATGATATTTAACCATTTAAGCAACAATGCAACCATACATCCAATATGCTATGACTATGTTCAACTGGTACTTGTTCCACGGACGTGCTTACGTGACGTGATCATTTCCAGACCACAAACATGATAATTTCCAAAACACACTTGTGATCCTTTCGGCGATCACCACCCGACCAATTCATGGCCTATGATCCTTACGACGATCATAACCCGGCCAACTCTTGGCCTGTGATCCTTACGGCGATCACAACCCGACCAACTCATGGCCAAACTCAACCCGATGGCCTCGCTTCCATCCTCAGTACAAACTTAGTGTGCATATTTTATTAAGTGTTGACCCATGGTGTACCCTACTTTCGAGCATGTCCGTAACCGTGGACTCGGCTATCGATAGATTAAAAACACTCTGTAGAGGTTAGTACACTGAACCCACACTACGGAACCCATGGCCTCGCACTCCCATTCGGGTGGACCAACAGCGTTCCGATGAAACCATTTCATTGTCATGACAATCTCCCGGCCATTCCGACTCAGACCCCATCGGGCTAGTCCCGGGTGGCCCCGTGTCTACTTCCAGACACCTCGACCACCGTCGTGGCCACGATCCACTCTGGGATCCTGTACTAAAACTTAACTTAACAACGGGCTCACAAGGTTATGCTTGCCTACCGGGCCAGGGTACAACACGCCCATAACCTTCCCTAAATGGAGGCACCGACCAGAGGCACGACAATGAAATGCATTAAGGCCGTCCCATACCGGCAAATGTGGTTGCACTGGGAAAGACTCGTTTCAGCGGCACCATGACCCGGTCAACAACATATTCAAGTTGAGTTATTAATCAGGTTCAACTTAATGTGAAAATAACCGGTGTCATAATGCCATACTATGCATCACTTAACATATGCATCACATAACCATGCAAACAACTGAATCAACCACGCTCCTACGGAGCCATCATCAACTCATGCTACTACTCTGGTTAAGATCACACCTCACTTATACCAGAATCATTTCTAGCAATCTCATCATTTTTCATCATGCAAAAATAATAATTAAACTAATTATCAAACTCTATGACCATATCATTTATTCATCACTTGCAACTAAGTTCTCCTTAGCTTACCAAGAAGATTCACTTTAAACATTGTGTAGTTCAAGTATTTTAACATGACAAGCATTTAACAGAATATAATCATTATATAAATAATTTAAATACAAAAATATTCATAAGTTCAAGTAGGAAAATCACAAATATTGAAGTGGCACTATGAAAATGTTACTGTGGCTTGCCTTAGTGCTGATGAGGTTCACAAAGCTCCTGGTGATCCTCAAGACAAGCTGGCTCTTCTGAAAATATTCAAAACCACAAAAAGAAAACATCAAGAAACCTTCTGAAAATTACCAGAAAATCTAGACAACATGAAAAAATCCCATCTTTTGGGTGCTGTTAGATTTTTGGACAAAGAACACAATGCAAAAGAATCAATGCATTTGGACTTATAGATAAAAAGTTATGGCCATTCGAAGTTTCCTGGAATTTAAATGAATTTGAAATAATTAAACAACGGGGGGGGGGGGGGTGATGTCGAAAGCGTAAACACCCGGGGCGCCACCACTCATACCGCTTCGCGCGCGTAATAAGTGGCTAACTAGCAGGCCCCGCTAGTCAGGCCGGAGGGAGGAGAGAGGGAAACAGTGGGAGGCGGCACTTCGCCGGAGCACACGCCGGCGGTGAGGCTTCTTGGAGTCAAACGAGAGGGAGGGATCGATGGAGAAGATGGTTGCGCACCTGCCCGTACCCGTAGCATAGCTAGCGGTGAACAGACGGTTTCGGATTTGACCTCTCCAGCGGAGGCAAAGGGCGGAGGTTGCCAGAGATGATGAAGATGGCGGCTTGGGGTGGCTCTAGGGGCTCCAAGGGGGTGGGTTGGCTTCATAGAGGAGAGGCGGAGGCCCTAGCGGGGTCACCTTGGCTTGGGAGGGGCCGGAGCTGCGGGAATGATCCAGAGGGGATTGCCAGCAAGCTCGGCTCTGGGACGGCAGCCCGCGGCCTGCCCGGCCGGGCTGCGGCTTATACTAGCTCTAGGAGGGAGTGGGAGTAGCTGGGGGTGCTCCAAGAGGCTGCGGGTGGCTGCTTGTATATACGGGAGGTGAGGAGGGCTCGGGCTTCACCGGGGGACACCTGTCCACGGCGCCCAGCGACGAACGACGCCAGAGAAAGAGGGAGAAGACGACGGAGGTCACGCAGGAACTGTGCGCGGGCGTGGACGAGCACATGAGTGAGGGGGAAAGCGACGAACACAGTGCGTGCGCACTGTGCCGTTGGCCGGACCATGCCCGTGCTTGCTGCGGCGAGCTCTGGCGTCGGCGAGTGGCAGGGGGGAGTTATGGAGGTGGAGACGAGGATGGTGGTGAGGTGTGGCATGCTCTGGCCGGCTGGGCAGCAAGCACGCGCTCAACAGAGGCACTGGCGACGCGCAGAGCGCGCGTATTGCATGCCAGCACCATGACATCAGGCCACCCTACGCACTAACAAAGATGTCTGGCGTGTAGTCCTTAGTAAACTAAGTTGTTACCACTGTTTGGTTAGGTTCCAGGTGCAGTAGAAGTAAACTTGTGCTGCTGACAAGTTACTGGACAGTAACTTTGGGGAGTTACTGTGGTCAAACCACTGGGATTCAAGGGCTGAGCTTTGGGGTTTTACTATTTCTTACTGAGGTAAATAGGCACAGGGAAAACCAGCTACAATGGAGCTAGTAAAAAGGTAGTTGCTGTAGAAACTACCATTTCTGCCCAGAAGTGACTTTATTTTCTGTAGCCAAAATATTCCAAAGAGTGGTGAAATATTTTTGTTTAGAAAGGTGCCCTAGGGTCCAAAGAATAATTGGGATTTTTCTCAGGGTTTTTGGGGCAAGAAAAATTAGGGTTGCTTTGGAGCTCAAAGGGTTAGCTAGGGTTTTGGAGGCCAAAATGAATATTTTACATTAAGAAAAATATTCCAAACAATATTTTTGGGTTGGCCAGGGGTGAAATGATGGTTGTGAGGAGGAGAGGGAACACTTGGGTGAAAATCAAGGGGGTACCCAAGTGGTTAAGTCCAAATGAAATGATTCAAAACTCCAAAACTCAACTGAAAATCAAGCAAAGAAGAAGAGGGCAAAAACCAGGCTGTCATAAACCTCCCCCACTTAGAATGAATCTCGTCCTCGAGATTCGGTTGCTTGGGAAAACCATTCTGGATAACATGCCCTTAGAAATTCTTCTGATTCCCAGGTTGATTCTGACTCGGTATGATGCATCCATTGGACCTTGTAAAACTTTCGTGATTTACTACGAGTGACCCTTTCCATCTGATCCAAAATTTTCACTGGCCTCTCTTCGTAGGTCAAGTCCTTTGCCAGCTCTATCTCTGCCAAATCGGTCTTTTTCTCGGGCGGTGATATGCACCGTCGCAGTTGTGAAACGTGGAACACGTTGTGCACGTCTGACAGCTCAGGGGGCAACTCCAACTGATATGCCACAGCACCTACTCGTGTCATAACGGGAAATGGACCAATAAACCTGGGTGCCAATTTTCCACGGGTTTGAAACCTTTTGATTCCTTTCATAGGCGTGACTCGAAGGTAGACATGTTCTCCGGGTTCAAAGCTGATCTGTCGGTGCTTTGCATCGTAATAACTTTTCTGTCGCGATTTGGCCAATTGCAATCTGTCTCGGATCTCCTTGACTTGCTTTTCGGCTTCCAGCATGAGATCTGTTCCGAAAATACGGCTATCTCCGGTTTGAGACCAATTTAATGGAGTGCGGTACTTACGGCCATACAAAGCTTCATATGGTGACATCTTTAAACTGGTCTGGAACCCATTGTTATACGAGAACTCGGCGTATGGCAAGCAATCTTCCCATTGTGGTCCTTGGGCCAAAACACAGGCTCGGAGCATATCTTCGAGTATCTGATTTACTCTTTCTGTCTGCCCATCCGTCTGAGGATGATAAGCGGTACTGTATTTCAACTCTGTTCCGAGGGCCTGATGGAGACGGGACCAAAAAGCGGAGGTGAAAAGCGATCCTCGGTCAGAAGTGATGGTTCGGGGAACTCCGTGCAGACTGACAATTCTGGATACATACAGTCGTGCGAGCTCGTCTGCTCGGTATGAGGTTTTGATTGGGAGGAAGTGGCCACCTTGGTTAATGTGTCTACTATGACCCAGATCGCATTATTGCCTCGTCGGGTCTTAGGTAGTCCTGTGATGAAATCCATACAGACATCGTCCCATTTCCATTGTGATACTGGCAGTGGTTGGAGAAGTCCGGCTGGTTTCTGATGTTCTGCCTTTACTTTGTTGCATATGTCGCAACAGGCTACGAAATAAGCAATGTCTTTCTTCATTCCATCCCACCAGAATATTTGTCGAAGGTCTTCATACATTTTCGTTCCTCCAGGGTGGATTGAATACGAGGATTCGTGGGCTTCTGACAAAATTTTCTGCTTCAGATCAGCTTGATTAGGCACACAAATCCTTCCCCTGAATCGGAGGGTACCGTACTGATCCTTCGAGAAATCTGAAAACTTGACACGTTTCTGCAGATCGGCATCGCCTGACTGGGCTTTGCGGATTTCTTCCTCAAGAGTAGGGGTAACCTTCAGAATATTGGCAAGGCCAGCCTCAACTATGACCAGGTTGAGCTGAGCTATCTCCTCTTTAAGTTCGGAAGGCAAAGATTCCAACATGACGTTTAAACTGACGGGTTTTCGACTGAGTGCATCGGCAACCACGTTGGCCTTACCCGGATGGTAATTTATTCCAAGGTCATAATCCTTGACCAACTCAAGCCATCTTCGTTGACGGAGATTTAAATCCGGCTGAGTAAATATATATTTGAGACTTTTGTGATCGGTAAAAATTTGGCACCTTTTTCCGATGAGGTAGTGTCTCCAAAATTTTAAAGCATGAACTACCGCGGCCAATTCCAAATCATGAGTGGGGTAATTTCCTTCGTGGGGTCGTAGCTGCCGTGAGGCATAAGCTACTACCTTGCCATCTTGCATAAGTACGCATCCTAGTCCTTGCCGGGAAGCGTCGCAGTATACGTCAAAACTGCGGTAGATATCAGGAAGTGTTAATACTGGCGCAGTTGTCAAGCGTTTCTTCAACTCGGTGAAACTTTTCTCACAATCTGAAATCCATTCAAACTTCTTATCATTTTTGAGCCGCTCCGTCATGGGCTTAGCAATCTTGGAGAACCCTTCAATGAAACAACGGTAGTATCCAGCTAATCCAAGAAAACTCCGGATCTGAGATACGGTGGCGGGTGGCAACCAGTCGAGCACATCTTTCACCTTGCTTGGGTCCACGGCTATACCTTCAGCGGATAGCACATGCCCGAGGAATCCAACTTGCTTGAGCCAAAACTCACATTTACTAAATTTGGCATACAACTGGTGCTCACGGAGTCGTTGTAACACTGCTCGGAGGTGTTCCTTATGCTCTTCTTCACTTCTTGAATAAATAAGTATATCATCGATGAAGACGACCACGAACTTATCGAGGAAATCCATGAATACTTTATTCATCATGTGCATGAAGAAAGCGGGGGCGTTGGTGAGGCCGAAGGACATGACTGTATATTCATAGAGACCGTAGCGAGTGGTGAATGCGGTCTTGGGAATATCCTCCTTTTTAATTTTGAGCTGATAGTATCCAGTCCGCAAATCAATCTTTGAGAATACCTTAGCTCCACTGAGCTGATCAAACAAATCATCAATTCTTGGCAGAGGGTATTTGTTTTTGATCGTGACATCATTCAACTGTCGGTAGTCCACACACATACGGAGGCTGCCATCTTTCTTGTCCACAAAAATGGCAGGCGATCCCCATGGTGAGGAACTGGGGCGGATATACCCTTTTTGGAGCATTTCATCAAGCTACTTCTTTAGCTCCACTAATTCGGATGACGGCATTCGATAATATTTCTTGTGTATTGGTGTGGTTCCGGGCATAAGTTCTATTGCAAACTCAAGCTCTCGATCAGGTGGCATGCCTGGCAGTTCTTCTGGGAATACATTAGAAAACTCACTGACCACCGGAATTAATTCCATTTCAGTTATTGCTATAAAGACCATTTCCTTGGAGGGTATGCTCCTACGAGCAATAAACTTTGTAGTTTGTCCATCTTGGCCGGTCAAGTTGACTTCTCGGGTTGCACAATTTATGCACACTTGGTACTGAGTCAGCCAATTCATACCCAAGATAACATCCAATTTATCAGACTCAATAAGTATCAAAGACGTTGGAAAACGGATTCCATTGATACTAACTTCCAGATTGCCGCAGACTAGATTGCTTCTGATAAGAGACCCCGGGGTTTGTACCAGCATATTCTTGCCCAAAAGCGAACACGGAAATTTGTTTTGGGCAACAAAACTCTAAGAAATAAAAGAGTGGGAAGCCCCAGAGTCAAATAAAATTACTGCATGTATGTTGTTAATAGGGAACATACCAATGACGACTTCGGGATTTTCTTGGGCTTCGTCGGTGGAAATGTGCTGAACATATCCCATGACATCGTGCTGACTTGGACCTGCCTCCAAATAATGGACTTGTGGCTTGAACGTAACATTGGTCCGGTTGTTCTTGGGACACTGTTTAGCATAATGTCCGGTTTGTCCACAACTGTAACATGAATTATTGCGCAGTCGATTCTCCAGAACTAGGTTGAGCACGTCATTCTTGACTTGGGTGGTGGACTTGTTAACATATTGCTGCCAGTTAGGTTGGTATGCCACCGGAGTTGGCTGCCAGGTACGAACCTTCTGTACTGGTTGCATTTCCTTCTTGGGCTCAAACTTGCGCTTGTGATCGTTATGGGCAAACTTATTATCTGATACAAGCTTGTGTTCCCTTTCAGCAAGGAAAGCCTTGTTCACCAGGGTTTGGAAATCTGGGAAATCAAACACACTAAGAGCACAACGAAGTTGCGGGTTTAATCCACCAAGAAATCTGTCCATCTTCCTTTCTTCAGTGGCCACGTCATATTGAGAGTAACGTGATAGGTGATTGAATTTCTGCAAATATTCCCCCACTGCCTGACTTCCTTGGAGGAGTGCGAGAAATTCACGCTGCTTAGTCTTCATGATTCCCGCAGGGATGTGATATTTCCGGAATTTCTCCTTGAATCTTGACCAGGTAATTGCTTCATTATCAGTCCCTATGGCCTTTTCATTTTCCCACCATATGGCAGCAGCGCCTTCCAGATAATGTGTTACAAACGGAGCCTTATCCTCTTCATCAGCTCGAGCAACCTCAAGCTTCTTTTCCATTGTTCTCAGCCAATCATCTACATCCAAGGGATCAATGGCCTGACCGAAACTGGGAGGCTTAGTCCTTTGAAAATTAGATAACTTGGAGTGAGGGACGGGCTGATTTCCATTTTGTCCAACCATTGCTTGAATACTTCTGAATATTTCCATCAAATCATTATTTTGTTGTTCCTCAAACATACGCATAATTTGCTCGGTGGAGGGCGGATTTGGCGGTGGAGGTGGTGGTGGAACATACGGCTCGGGTGATTGTCCTGCCTGTCATGCGGAACGCCGAACAAGAGAACCCTCGCGAACATTGCTACTGTAGCCTCCCCGCATCATCCTAATATGATTTTCCCAAGTCAACGCAACTGAGATGAGAAACATTCAATATAAACTGGGGAGAATCCAGCAAGAAAATCCAAGTGAAACCGAAAAGGCAAAGAAAATACGGCAAATAAAATAAAGTCCAACATAATTACGCATAGACTCATACATGAAATATAACAACATGCCAGGTCCAACTATCCTCATACATGAAACGAAACATCATGACTCATTCGACTACATCCATACTCCATCCCGACGACTGAGAATACTCGAAAGCTCTACTGCTCTGCTGGTGCTGCGGGGTCCTCTCCTAAAGCGGACTCGGATCCAGAACTGACGGGGTTAACGGAGACCTCCAGGTTAAAAGTGACACGATGACGCTGCCTCGAGGGCTCTCCCTCTGGGGCAGGTGGAGGGTGGATCATCGGGGCTACAAGAGTGGCGAGGAGGGAAACCCACTTAGCAGGAGCACTAAGTGGACTCGCAGTCGCGGTGCCCGAGCTACTCGGAGGAGCAACCGGAGAGACAGGGGATCTAGAACTGGCAGGAATGTAGGGAGTAAATCCTACAAATGGAGAAGCAGTGGTTGAGCGAGCAGAGACTAAAGTAGAAGCTAAAGCAGTACGGGCACGACTCAGCTCACGAGCCAGCTCGTAGATCAGAAGATAGCTAGCAGTGATGTAGCGAGAAAGGTGACTAGCTACACTATCAGACTCCGGATCAATGACAAGGAAACAGACACGACCATTATCATGGAGAGAAGGATAGTAATGGAAACCTGGGCGGTTCTGCATCCGGACCTCGTTGTAGCGGAGCTCAACAAGTACCTCGAATGCAGCAAACTGGACAGCCTGAGAAGCGGTAGAAGCATAGCCGCTACGAGAGGTACGAGTGTAAGAGCTGGAATCGGAGCTGGCGCACAGAGTAACCACGGCATGATACTCATACACTGAGTCCGCTATCCCGGTACACACGATAGGCTGGATCGTCTCCGTGAGGGTACAACCGATGCCACACGTTACGAAGGAGATGCGGCGACGTGTACGACATCAGCTGCAACTGGCACGGATACAGCACCGAAGCCATCTACACTCACAACCATTATCAAGTTAGCATAAAAATAAAATCAGTGCATGTAATGCAACAACCAGCTACAATTATTACCGGCACTCAGCTACAACTCGTATCTAATGTCCAGTTAACTCGGCTTAGTCTAGCATGGCCTACAGTCAGCATGACTATGATACCAAGCGTTGTGGCACCCCGGCTCAGAGCGACCGGTTTACCTTGCATTGCCGGCCCAGAGACCTTGTCTTCTAGCAACACACAACAACATGGTACAGAAAAACAACCGCTTTATTCATGCTAGCGGAGCATAGTTATTACAACAGTTAGCAAGGCCAAGCGGCACACACGGTGTGGTTGAACAATATGTACATTATTTAGTGAACATAAAGGGGCCTCGATCATGACAACTACTCGGCAGCGGAACAACGTCATAGCGGGATTCCATAGCACAAGGACACCGATGTGGACACGGTCTAGACTCGGACAACACTCCTTCCCAACGAGATTTTCCTGAAATCTGGCATGACATGCCAGGTCAGTACATTGAATGTACTTGCAAGCTCACAATAAGCATAAACATAATGACAAACAATATCATGATATTTAACCATTTAAAAAACAATGCAACCATACATCCAATATGCTGTGACTATGTTCAACTGGTACTTGTTCCACGGACGTGCTTACTGGACGTGATCATTTCTAGACCACAAACATGATAATTTCCAAAACACACTTGTGATCCTTTCGACGATCACCACTCGACCAATTCATGGCCTATGATCCTTACGGCGATCATAACCCGACCAACTCTTGGTCCGTGATCCTTACGGCGATCACAACCCGTCCAACTCATGGCCAGACTCAACCCGATGGCCTCACTACCATCCTTAGTACAAACTTAGTGTGCATATTTTATTAAGTGTTAACCCATGGTGTACCCTACTTTCGAGCATGTCCGTAACCGTGAACTCGGCTATCGATGGATTAAAAACACTCTGCAGAGGTTAGTACACTATACCCACACTACGGAACCCATGGCCTCGCACTCCCATTCGGGTGGACCAACAGCGTTCCGACGAAACCATTTCATTGTCATGACACTCTCCCGGCCATTCCGACTCAGACCCCATCGGGCTAGTCCTGGGTGGCCCCGTGTCTACCTCCAGACACCTCGACCACCGTCGTGGCCACGATCCACTCTGGGATCCAGTACCAAAACTTAACTTAACAACGGGCTCACAAGGTTATGCTTGCCTACCGGGCCAGGGTACAACACGCCCATAACCTTCCCTAAATGGAGGCACCGACCAGAGGCACGACAATGAAACGCATTAAGGCCGTCCCATACCGGCAAATGTGGTTGCACTGGGAAAGACTCGTTTCAGCGGCACCATGACCCGGTCAACAACATATTCAAGTTGAGTTATTAATCAGGTTCAACTTAATGTGAAAATAACCGGTGTCATAATGCCATACTATGCATCACTTAACATATGCATCACATAACCATGCAAACAACTGAATCAACCACGCTCCTACGGAGCCATCATCAACTCATGCTACTACTCTGGTTAAGATCACACCTCACTTATACCAGAATCATTCCTAGCAATCTCATCATTTTTCAAAAATAATAATTAAACTAATTATCAAACTCTATGACCATATCATTTATTCATCACTTGCAACTAAGTTCTCCTTAGCTTACCAACAAGATTCACTTCAAACATTCTGTAGTTCAAGTATTTTAACATGACAAGCATTTAACAGAATATAATCATTATATAACTAATTTAAATGCATAAATATTCATAAGTTCAAGTAGGAAAATCACAAATATTGAAGTGGCACTATGAAAATGTTACTGTGGCTTGCCTTAGTGCTGATGAGGTTCACAAAGCTCCTGGTGATCCTCAAGACAAGCTGGCTCTTCTGAAAATATTCAAAACCACAAAAAGAAAACATCAAGAAACCTTCTGAAAATTACCAGAAAATCTAGACAGCAAGGAAACATCCCATCTTTTGGGTGCTGTTAGATTTTTGGACATAGAACACAAGGCAAAAAGAATCAATGCATTTGGACTTATGGATAAAGAGTTATGGCCATTTGAAGTTTCCTTGAATTTAAATGAATTTGAAATAATTAAATAGGGGCGGGGGTGACGTTGAAAGCGTAAACACCCGGGGCGCACCATTCATACCGCTTCACGCGCGTAATGAGTGGCTTACTAGCGGGCCCCACTAGTCAGGCCGGAGGGAGGAGAGAGGGAAACAGAGGGAGGCGGCGCTTCGCCGGAGCACACGCTGGTGGTGAGGCTTCTTGGAGTCAAACGAGGGGGAGGGATCGACGGAGAAGATGGTTGCGCACCTGCCCGTACCCATAGCGTAGCTAGCGGTGACCGGACGGCGTCAGATTTGACCTCTCCAGCGGAGGTAGAGGGTGGAGATTGCCAGAGATGAAGAAGACGGCGGCTTGGGGCGGCTACAGGGGCTCTAGGGGGGTGGGTTGGCTTCACGGAGGATAGGTGGAGGCCCTCGCGGGGTTGCCTTGGCTTGGGAGGGGCCGGAGCTGTGGGAACGATCCGGAGGGGATTGCCGGCGATCTCGGCTTTGGGATGGCAGCCCGCGGCCTGCCCGACCGGGCTGTGGCTTCTACTGGCTCTAGGAGGGAGTGGGAGTGGCTGGGGTGCTCCAAGAGGCTGCAGGTGGCTGCTTATATAGGCGGGTGGCGAGGAGGGCTCAGGCTTCACCGGAGGACACTATCCATGGCGCCCAGCGATGAACAGCGCCAGAGAGAGAGGGAGAAGACGACGAAGGTCACGCAGGAACTGTGCGCGGGCGCGGACGAGCACAAGAGCGAGGGGAAAGCGACGAACACAGTGCGCGCGCACTGTGCTATTGGCCGGACCATGCCCATGCTCGCTGCAGCGAGCTCCGGCATCAGCGAGCGGCAGGGGGGAGTTATGGAGGTGGAGACGAGGATGGTGGCAAGGTGTGACACGCTCTGGCCGGCTGGGCAGTGAGCACACGCTCAACAGAGGCGCTGGCGACGTGCAGAGCACGCGTATTGCATGCCAGCACGCTCGGACGAACACGGTCACCACGTGAACCGTGACATTAGGCCACCCTACGCACTAACAAAGATGTCTGGCATGTAGTCCTTAGTAAACTGAATTGTTACCACGGTTTGGTTAGGTTCCAGGTGCAGTAGAAGTAAACTTGTGCTGCTGACAAGTTACTGGACAGTAACTTTGGGGAGTTACTATGGTCAAACCACTGGGATTCAAGGGCTGAGCTTTGGGGTTTTACTATCTCTTACTAAGGTAAATAGGCACAGGGATGAAATGATGGTTGTGAGGAGGAGAGGGAACACTTGGGTGAAAATCAAGGGGGTACCCAAGTGGTTAAGTCCAAATGAAATGATTCAAAACTCCAAATTCAAAACCAACTCAACTGAAAATCAAGAAAAGAAGAAGAGGGCAAAAACCAGTCTATCACATTTGGTATCAGAGCTTGACTGCATGTAGGATTACCAAGCCAAACTGGTCGAAGTTGAGTCTAGAAAATCTTTAGTTATATAAGGGAATTGATTGTGGATTGGAACGTAAGGATCTTTTTACTCCTTATACCTTATGCCCTTTGATCTGAGTCATCTTATCTCTCCTACAGGGTGAAGGAACTAGGCTTTCTCTTCTTTCTACCAGGATCATGTGTAGCTAATCCGTAGACCTATAGGATTGATGGATTTAAGCCTCAGTTCAGTTCCTACCATTTCTGTGTGTTCATAGCTGGCCTCAGAATCTTGATATGGTGATGTTGAGTGGTTATGCCACCATTTTGCCAGATGTCTCCAATCTTTTGAGCATTTACAGCCGTCATGCTGTCCGAGTCATCCCAGGTCTCTAAACAACCTGATGCATTTGCAAATCCCTTCCTCCTTTTCCCCCTGTCCCTTTGGGCCAGATTAACCACACTATTCAGTAAGTTGAGGTACTCTATTGCCTCGACGTATATGTTGGAGCTATTATTAGGACCCTAGGTGTCTTAGAGTATCACCCAGTAACCTAGCCATGTTTTGTGTTCTCAGTGTGATGATTCTGGCCATCATTCTTGAAAGAATCCCGTGATGCAATTTAGTTAGTAGGTATTCTATTCCTGGGGTTTTGAACCCGAGATTCACCCTACTTACTTCGTGTTGATAGTGATTGCTAGTTCCTTTAGGTTATTAGTAACCTTTGTGATAGTCCTCGAGGTCCGTGGTATATCGTTCTACCAAATACCATGAACTGCGTATGATAGAAGTTCTTTAACCAAGAGATCACAACAAGAGTGCTCTCAATGAGTTCTCCATTCTATATTGTGACTCTGCCAGTTCTACCCTTCTGCATGGGTTATCCAGAAGAAATATGTTAAACTCGTTCGACATGCTAATCTATGCATCCACAACTCAGAAAATCGTATGTTGTTTTGGGTTGTCCCTCTTTAGTTATTTTCTGACCTTTGTCCACCAATTGATAGTCAAGAGTATGCATGCATTCGTTCATCGATGCCTTTTACTCATGTGGTCTGTCAAGCCATTCTATTCCGGAATGACTAGGAGAAACAAACTCCAGTACCTCATCCATATCCAGGATTGGGTCAAACTAGTTGTAATCCACAAATCAAAATGCCAACCTAGCTTTTGATTCTGTTTTACCCTGGAGTATTACCCTCTTTACGTCAGGATTTTCATGAGAATTGCACCAGCTCTTGTGAATTCTTGACACAGTGATACTTCTCGCCATCATTATTCATTTCTCGGTTCCCATGTTTTTGCAACCGGAATGCCGACAGGTGAATTATAATGTGTGAAATCAATACTCCTAGCAACCATGTTGCATAGTGATTAATGTATGATAATCTCATTCTTAGTGTGTTGGTCAGGGAATCATCATTCTAAGATTGATCGTGCTACCTAGTCCATTCTCCTGGTGCACTCCTCGATCAATGAGTTAGGATTGTAACAATCCTCTGCTCTTTCGGTCATATCGTCTTGCCCTGAAAAGCAAGATTGTTCTCAAGCTTATTAACATAACGGTGGTTCGTGATTTTCCGAATATCTTCTCGGAAGTGTTACCAGGTTGTCACCTGACCGCTATGTTGCGTTCGTGATCAAGTTGGTTTATCCCTGTAAACCACCCCTTCTCCAAGAATCTGTGTTGGATACCCTGAGCTAGTTGGTTAAGCTAAACAAAAACTTGGAGAGTTGGAAGATAAAAGCTTACCTGACTTAGTTCATTCCTAAGGGATATCTTTGTGTGTGTGTTGAAGAAAGATGATATATTCATTGGTTGATCCTTGTGATCAGTTGATATGTCTATTGTCACGTCGAAACCTTGATTTGAGTATGGGCTATCGTCAAGTCAAATCAGAACCGACGATATTCATAATGTTGTCTTACTCGTGGTTGTTCCCTCGAGCATACACCATTATATCTTTGAGTCTGACCAATGCTAGCACCTTGTTCACATGATTGTGGAATTCCATTGTATGGAAACCTGGATGAATTGTTGTTGAGCCCATCAGCAACATTGTTATCTTCTCCATGATTTGTGTTGAACATCTAGATAGTATTAGAAACTTTTATAAGAATTATCTTCATGAACCGCTCATGAAGCATATGTTCGGTTGTAAGAAGTGATTCCCCCTAACTCATGTGCATTTGATGCAAGTTGCCGCCGTGAAATCGAGAAAGTCAATGTTGCTTCCTCTGGAATCATCCCAAATTGGTCTTGCATACGTGCGAAGTATTCTGTGGTTTGGAGACTTGTAACCTTCATTCTATATGTGTCCCTAGCACACCAAGCCACTGATTGATTTGTTCAAAGAAAAGAAGTTCATGCGCTAATCCTGAAGGGCCCAGACGGATATGCACAAGACTTCGTTATCTCAATGATGGTTCCCCACCTGAACTCGGTAGTGTTTTATTATAATACTACTATGTGGTCATGATTGTCCGCGACAGTGTGTCCACATGTGTGTAGCAGAACCAGCTCATGTTTTGGAGCTTGCTATCGTAGTTCATTTCCCGAGAATCTCGCAACGTCATCTCGTTGATTTGTGTTGCAAACTTTCTTTTCCAGACATGTTGTCTAAAATATCCTGTCACCAACCGGATCTGAATCTCAGGCAGATATGATGGTTGATACTTTTCCAAGATCTGTGATGTAGGCTCTGGCAAGGTTGATGTTTTGGCCGACACACCTAGCCAGAAGATCTATTATTGTAGCATCTTGAATGAGCAATTTTTCCATCTTCTCTATAAGGATTTCATGTGACTTTTCTAGAAGTGTTCCTTATAAATCCTTTGCCTTCCGAAGTCCGACCTATACTTGATGGACACGCTAATGCTTAAAGTATGACTGTGGTATGTAGAACATCAAGGAGAACAATAGAAGTGGAGTGCTAAATGTCTCTCGGTCGATCATCCAGATTTTGTTTCCTTGGCATTGCTAGGGTGAAATCTGAGAAAGTGTTGTCTTCCTTTCCATCTGCATCCTCCATCGTTATTCTTCATGGTTGTATGTTGTTGTATTAACATTCTTTTCATAGATGTTGGTAGAACTGTGATGATTATGGAATTTCTCAAGTTCTTGAAAGCACGCTCAGTCACTAGGCTATATCCCCGGTATCAAATGGAATGTGCTTTTCGTTTGCCGAGTTGTTATATAACCATAGTTCCATTCCAAAACTAAGTATGCCATTTCTTCAAATTCCATCAAATGATCGTTTGTGACTTGCCATTAGCCTGGTGTAAAGAGTTTCAATGATCTAGGTATCAAAAGTAATTCTTTTGCCACTGAAGGGAATAATTCTACGAGTCACCTCCCTTAAGGTGCCCCAATATGGAATCATGGCAATTATCTCCTCACTACTTTGAAACCATGCACCATTTTACTCAAGCATGGAATTGTTTCCCACGGAGTTGAACCATCGTCATTTGTTTCTTTCCACCCCTCTTGATGTGTGTTTTGTGTCTCAACTCGAGAGATGGTTCTATGTCTCATTCCATGAGTTGCTCGATCTTCAAGAAGATCGACTCTTCTAAAATTCTCCCTTTCTTCTTGTTGTCATGTTGGATGGAGTTCTCAGAGCAAGACGTCGAGACAAAGATGGTGATCTAATCAACGTTCTTACGAAGTGCACTCTGGATCGTGAAGGTTTTGTTAGTTTGCATTCCCCCTTCATCTTACCCTACGCTTGAATCTTGGGACGAGATTCTTGCTTAGTGGGGGTGAGTTGTCACATCCCTAGCTTCTGGCAATGCCTAGTGCTAGCTTTTGGTGATGCATCATGTTTACTTTTCACAGAAAATTGAATTGGGGATGCTCAAACCCTAGCATTAAATCAACTCAACTAGGGTGGATTAAAATATTTTTCAATAAACCCAAAATGTCCCCAAGAAAAGTTCATCATTTCTGGTTAAGGTGGAAACCTCTGCCAAAAATGATGAATATATTCTTAGATCATTTTTGGATTTTTGAATTAAATCATATTGTATTTGACTTTGGGCATTTAAATACTATAAATAATGTAAGTGCTCAATAATTTTGAAACTAAATGTGGGTCACTGGAATAATCCAGAGAGAGTCCACAAATTATTTCAGGAGTTTATAAAATGGGTTAGTATTTTTACTAATTCAAAACAGAGGAAAAGAAATAGAAAAACAGAAAGAATTAGAAAAAGGCAGAGAGAGAGAGAGAGAGAGTTACCTGGTAGCCCATCCGGCTGGCCCAGCCCACCAGGGGCAGGGAGGTCTTCTTCCTCCCGCCAGTCGGACGCACGGCATGTGCCCGACGCGCCCACGGCCACCCAGTGCCACCTCCACCTTGCCTGCTTCACTCCCCCAACGCCCTGAACACGCCACGCAACCCCCTCGGACCCTCTCACTCTCCTCGTGCTCCTTCCCATCCTCTGCTCTCTCCCCACACGCGCCCGAGCGGAGCTTGTCGCCATCGTCCGCCGTCCGCACGTCCACCGGCCCTTCTACCCCTCTCCGTACCGCCCAATGGCTTTGACACGTTGCCCTCTCCCTCATCGCCAAGCCAAGTGATGCCGGGAGCCCTGCAGTGACGCCAACGTCGTTGTCTTCACCGACGGGCATCGAAGATCGCCGGCTCCGATTCACCGTCTCCAGGCCGCCCCCGAGCCCACTGACATGCTCTGCGAGTCTACCGTGAGATCCCCTTGCTTTTTCCCCTCTCCCCTCACTCCCGCGCAAGCTCTAGCTCTGACCGGCATCGTGCCCGTGAGCTTCACATCGCCGGTGATGTTGCCGCCGTCATCCTAGCCACCGAAGTTTGCATATGAGCGCTTCGTCGTACTTAGAGCATCTCCAAGAACCCGTATCACTCGCTGATTTGCCTCCCATGCACCGTAGCCTCATCCTCAAGGTTGACCGAACTCTAGCGGCCGCAACCGAGCTCACCGCCGTCGACTCCGGCCACCCGAGGCCCAGCCACGGCCACCACCCGACGCGTCGTCGAGCTAGCTCTCCAACGCGCCGAGCCGCACGTCGTTTGGAGCACCACAGAGGAAGCCCAAGGCACAAGTACGCCATGGACCTCGTCGGCGACTAACCGCCGGCGAGTTTGACTTTGCTGACCAGGGGTTTGACCTCCTGTGGCTCACTAACATGCGGGCCCAGTCCGCTAACTAACCTAGGTTAGCTTAAGTTAAATGCTAATTAACCCAGTTAGTTAGGTTAGTCACTGACACGCGGGACCCACCGGTCAGTTTGACATGGGTCACCCGTTGACCTGATGACGTCATCATGATATCATGCTAACACAATAAACACTTTTCTGGAATTAGTTTAATTCTAAAATAGCCAGGAAATTCCAGAAAATGCCCAAAACTTCTAAAATTCATAGAAATTCAACCGTAGCTACAAATGAAATAAGTTATATATGAAAAATGATCAGAAAAATCCAATCTATCCATATGTATCATCTTCATGCATGTTAGATAACTTATAGCTCCTGTTTAGGACAAATCATATAAAGGGCATTTAAACCATCACATATGGAGTTTGAATTTGAATCTTTGATTTAAACCAACTTCATTTAACCTGTCGCTAGTTGCATTAGCTCAAATCACAGCATATTGACATGTCATGATCATACATCATATTGTGCATTACATCGATTGTGTTATTCCTTGTTTGCTGGTGTTTGTCCCCTCTCAGTAGACGATGTACCGACGATGAGTTCGTTGACACCGATGAAGAGCTATACTATCTTCAGAAGTGCCAGGCAAGCAAAACCCCCTTGTTCATTCCGATACAATCCCACTCTCTCGCTCCTGCTCTCCTTTACTGCATTAGGACCACAACACTTCAACTGTTACATGCTGCGGTAGTTGAACCCTTTTCCTCTGCATGACCTGTCATTGCCACAGTAAATAGATGAAACCCACTAGCATGAGTAGGAGTTGTTTGAGCCCTGATGTGCCTACTCATTCATGCTTGTTTGTCATGCCTGCTATTGCTTAGAGTTGTGTCAGGTCTGATTCATCTGGGATGAATTGGAAAGTTGTGAACATGTCCTACTGTTGAGAGCTAAGTGTGTGAACATGATTTGGTAAAGGTAGCGGTGAGAGGCCATGCAGGAGTACATGGTGGGTTAATTGAAACCGTCCTCAGGAACTGTGTTCTGTGTTTGTGATCCATGAACAGCTACTACCACACATTGGGTTCCGGTAACTCGGCCCCTCTCGGC
This sequence comes from Triticum aestivum, assembly GCF_018294505.1. Classification (NCBI taxonomy): domain Eukaryota; kingdom Viridiplantae; phylum Streptophyta; class Magnoliopsida; order Poales; family Poaceae; genus Triticum; species Triticum aestivum. Next base: position 426,369,502 of record NC_057813.1, on the reverse strand, counting down.
TTATTAATCAACTTGATCTCTGTCCAGGAGTTGCAACTAGTTTCTGGTGTTTGTAGGTAGTGCTAGTAGTCTACCAAGTGGCACCCGGTATAGGTGGGCTTGGGACAGACTAGGCACAGTGGCATGGTGTACCAAGTGGCACCCGGATGGTGGGTGTCAGTGTCAAAACCGGCGGATCTCGGGTAGGGGGTCCCGAACTGTGCGTCTAGGCGGATGGTAACAGGAGACAAGGGACACGATGTTTTTACCCAGGTTCGGGCCCTCTCGATGGAGGTAAAACCCTACTCCTGCTTGATTAATATTGATGATATGGGTAGTACAAGAGTAGATCTACCACAAGATCAGAGAGGCTAAACCCTAGAAGCTAGCCTATGGTATGATTGTTGTTCGTCCTACGGACTAAAACCCTCCAGTTTATATAGGCACCAAAGAGGGTTAGGGTTACACAGAGTCGGTTACAATGGCAGGAGATCTACATATCCGTATCGCCAAGCTTGCCTTCCAAGCCAAGGAAAGTCCCATCCGGACACGGGACGAAGTCTTCAATCTTGTATCTTCATAGTTCAGGAGTTCGGCCAAAGGTGATAGTTTGGCTATCCGGACACCCCCTAATCCAGGACTCCCTTAGTAGCCCCTGAACCAGGCTTCAATGAAGACGAGTCCGGCGCGCATTTTGTCTTCGGCATTGCAAGGCGGGTTCCTCCTCTGAATAGTTCATAGAAGATTTTGAACACAAGGATAGTGTCCGGCTCTACAAAATAAGTTCCACATACCACCATAGAGAGAATAATATTTATACAAATTCAATCTGCTGACGTATTCCGTGGCGTGACATGACACCACGGCCAAGCCTTTATTCGAATCATTTTTACTTTCCCACCTCAGCGCGTTTAGTGAGGCGGTTTCCTCGGCACGTCTTGTCAAAGCAGAGATTGTGTCCCCTTATTCCTGGATTCTCATCAATACGGGCGTGGGTAACCCAACCGCGCCATTGATTACGGCGCTTGGGAGATAAGCGAGTTTTACCAGGCTGGTGGGGATGCATAGCTTTGTCCGCCCATATAAGGGGATAAGGATCCACCTTTTTACCTACGCCTTCTTCCTCCTTTGCTCATCCATTTCCGCGCACTCGAGCTCCATCGCCCAAGTCAGCACATCCCACCTCAACCTTCTCCAGCCATGTCCGGAGCAGGAGGCAAGTGGATGGCCTCCTCTGTCACGGAGGGGCACATCAAAAAGCTGCGGAAGGCTGAATACTTGTCCAACGACATCGCGCATCGGCTCCCCGACAAGGGGCAGCTCATCCCCACCCCCAGGCCCCATGAGAGGGTGGTGTTCCTCACCCACTTCCTCCGCGGACTAGGTTTTCCACTTCACCCATTTGTCCGGGGGCTCATGTTCTACTACGGCCTGGATTTCCACGATCTGGCCCTGAATTTCATCCTCAACATCTCGGCGTTCATCATCGTGTGCGAGGCCTTCCTCTGCATCTAGCCCCACTTCGGCTTATGGCTGAAGACCTTCAATGTCAAGCCAAAGGTAGTGGGCGGCCGCCAAGTGGAGTGCGGAGGTGCCGCGGTGGGCAAGATGGCCAACGTCCTATGGCTCGAGGGCTCCTTCGTGGAGACCATAAAGGGGTGGCAATCGGGGTGGTTCTACATCACCAAGCCGCGCGACCCTAAATGGGCAGCGGCCCCCGAATTCAGATCTGGCTTCCCTACATGGCTCACCTCCTGGAAAGAGATGGGCTTGACGTGGGTTAATTCGGAAGAGCTGACCGGACTTCAAACCTGCGTCCAAACCCTGGTGAACAAGAAGCTCAAGCTTGTCAACGTAGTCCAGGTCATGCTCATCCACCAGATCCTCCCGTGCCAACAACGGGCCTTTAGCTTGTGGGAGTTTGATCCGGCACAGCACCAAACCTTGAGCAAGCTCTTCCACACTACGTACAAAGATGCCTGGAAGGTGCTGTTCAAGGGCGCCGAGGCTCCCGCATCCGCTATGAAGATCATGGATTCAGCTCGCAACGTCAAGCCAGCAAGGTAAGCTACTTTACCCTTTACGGGACTCTTGTTTTCCATAGTTTGACTCTATGCAGGATCTAAACTCCCTTGCCTTTGACAGGATTGGTAGAAGATGTCCGGGCAGGTTGACTGTCCGGCTCCCTTACCAGAAGACCCAGCGGACACCCGATTGACGGGGCTGCTGGTTCCGGCACCTCACGTGGTGCCGGAGAAGAAGGCCACGGGAACTCGAAGGAGTTCCCGGTGCCAGGTGTTGTCGGACTCATCGTCCGATGACTTCGAGGTGGACTCCTCCCGCGAAGACGAGGAGGAGGAAAAAGAGGCCTCTCCCCCAGCGGGGGGAGAGAAGAAAAGGAAGGCCGCCCCAACTGGGGAGGCCGAAGGGTCCAAGAAGGGAAGGACCCTCCCTCCGGACTACTCCACCAACGCCAACGATGGCGAGGAGGAGTGGCCACTGAGGGCTAAGCCCCTGGCGAAATCGTAAGTGTCCGGATACCAGAATAACTCATGGCGTTTCATTTGTCGCACAGAATCTCCTAACGCCGAATATAACCCTGCAGCCCGCCCAAGGACGGGCTCGACGCTTCAACGAGCGGCTCCCTGAATTCGTCAGACGTGAATAGCACCTCACTTCCGGCTGCCTCCTCTCCTCGCGCTGCGGATGACGCCGAGGTGGGGTCCCAAAAGGGGCCCAGCTAGGAGGAGGTGGTCCAGTAGGTGCCGCAAGGCCACCTCCCAGATTCCAGGCGCAAGGGGAATAAAACCCCAAAGGGTTCTAAGTCCGGCCCTGGGCCAGACTCCGCACCGGAACCTTCAGTGGTTCCGGAGTCTGATAGGCAGCCCCTTCGTAAGAATGGCAAGACTGCGACACTGGTGACCTCCGTCCAACCGGAGGCACCGGATAATTTGCTGGAGGCGCTTAACGGCGCCTCCATCGATGAGGAGCACCGCACTGTTATGAGTGTGGTGATCCAGAAAGTTCAGTCCGCCAAAAGCGGGCTGACTGAAGCCTATGCCAGCCTTCTAACAGGCTTTGAGGTATGTATGTAAAACATGTGAAAATGTTACCGCATAGACAGTAGCCCCTGATGCTCAGTTTGGTGTTCGGAAAGAAAAGCCGGACTGAGGATCTAAAAAGATATACGTAGGAGTCTAACATAAAAATGTCAATATGGGAATGCAGGCCGCGCTGCTGACCTCTGTCGCACTGACTGCGGAGGTTGATGCATTGAAGCAGAGCCTCGAGCGGTCCGAGAACGAGCTCGGCCTTGCCAAGAAGCAGCTCGAGGACAAGGAAGGTAGGTAGTACCTTATGTAAGTGTATATAAAAAAAATACCTGGTTGCAAATAGTGACAGGACCAACGTGAATGTGATAGGGGCCACAACCAAGGTGCCGACCCTGAAGAAAGCGTTGTCCAGGGCTGAAGATAATGCGGCCATGGAGCGCACCGAGCGAGAGAAACAAGAGGCGCGGGTGGCGGAGGTGCGGCAAGAGCTCAATGCTCTCGTGAAAAAACATGAGAGTTTAGAGCTTGACTCAAAGACGTGAGAGTCCGAGCTTGCCTCATACTTGAAAGTGCCAAATCTGCCAAGGCCGAAGCCCAAAAAGCCCTCCAGGAGATTGAGGTGATGAAAAATATAGCGGCGAGTAAGGCATTCTTTATGCAAAGCAAGCATGTGAAAGTGAATTACGTGTTACTTACCCGAATCCGGAGCTCTCCAGGAGCATTCGCAGATCTGCCCCGCAGTGTGTCCACCGCCGCCGCATTCTACCGAGCCGATGAAGGGATCTCGACGGAGAAGGTGTTCTGGTCCCAGTATGCTGAGGCCGGACACCCGGTGCCCTTGAGCGACCAGCTGAAGCAGCTGGTCGAGCTCCATAAGGTAGCCGAATAGGCCATGAAGGGCCTTATAGGACGGCTGTGGCCTGGGGAGGTCCTGCCTGAGAGCTACTTCGGGCTGGTGAGGCGGCTGGTGGATGCCTGGTCCTAGCTTGAAGTCATCAAGTGCTCCTTCTGCATCGAAGGTGCCCGTAGGGCCCTTGCCCGTGCTAAAGTGCACTGGGGCAAGATGGACACTGAGAAGCTTGTGACGGACAGACCATCGCCGGGCAAGGAGTATCGCAAGCCCGAGATGTATTATGAGGGCGTCCTGAAGGGTGCCTGCCTTATAGCGTGTGAATGCTCCAAAGATGTAATTTTTGAGTAAACTCGCATTTGTTATCCTATGCACTGAAAACTTGTTCATATGCGCTAAGCAACGCTTGTGAATTTAAAATATTACCTTCTGTGCGGCCGTTTATTAAATTTGAGAGATGGCGAGGTCGGCTTCTACCCCCATGCCACGACTACTGGGGTGTTCGGGATAAACTTGAGTGCTCTTTTTCCCATTCTTGGGCCCTTCGAGGGAGGCGCTCAACGCAACGAACGAGGCAACTGGACTATAATGCTTGAGCACTCTCACTTAGCCATAGAATTCTATAATTTTAAATTTCGGCGAAGCCCCTGGTATTTGGAAGACCGAGTTCGGGGCGCTATCCACACCAGGGCCGGACAAAGCCGACTCCTCACTCTAAGCGGCATAAGTCTTTAGGGACTCGAAAACCTCTCGAACAGCGACCGGCTCTCGCCCTATCATGACGGTCAGTTTTAGCTTTCTCCACTGAGGTGCTTAACCCAGCTCAACCGGGGCACAATCGCAGTGGTTCTCCCAGCGCTACCTTAGCCGATATAACGGAACGTAAGGTACCAAAACATGGGAGCCGGGCAAACCCAACTATTGACCCAAGACATGATTCGGAGCCGATGCATATAATGCTATAAGTTCGGGGTGCCGAACTTGTGAAAGTGTTCGGACTTATCACACCATATTTTGGGGTACTTAAGCCCCTGGTGTATTTGGCCGTGCCAAAGTGTACGGGTGCAACATGTCATAAGTGAACATATATAGAAAAAAAAGGAATGCAATAATAAGCAGAAACTATGTATTGTTTATTTAAAAAGGCTGCGGTAGAAGCAGAACGATACAAATAGTGCGATAAGCAATGGACGGGACTATTTGACATGTCCCCCTCCAGGGGCGAGCTGCGGGATGATATGTGAAACAAGTATACTGCTCATTATAGAGACCACCTGGACACTCGACGTAGCTTTCTGCTTCCCTGGCTGTTGCATCGTGTGTCCGGCGATTCTACTGCCGGACAGGGCTTCTTGAGAAAGGAGTCCTGAAAGTAAGAGAAAAAAGAATGACACAATCGGTAGCCCCTGGTGCGGTTGAGCCGCCTTCTGGGCCTACCGTGGTCGTGCCCCTCCCCCTATGCCCATGGTATTTCCAGAGCGTAATTATTTACGCATAGTACTGGTTTCGCAATTTCGTGAGGGCTGGGGTTGGGGCCGCATTGCTACGCGTGCTCGGGACGTGCCAGGCGGTCTTGTTGTAGGTTACTCCGGGCGCGCTTGACGGTGTCCGGACGTTTAATAGCCGGACTCGAGGATTGCCTTGAGAGGCTGCTTTGTACTTCCGCCGCGAGGGGCGCCGTATGCTCCTCCGTTCGGAGAGAGCGTTCGGTGTTTCCGTTGACCGTAATGACTCCTCGAGGGCCTGGCATCTTGAGCTTGAGGTATGCGTAGTGCGGCACCGCATTGAACTTTGCAAATGCGGTTCGTCCGAGCAGTGCGTGATAGCCGCTGCGGAACGGGACTATGTCGAAGATTAACTCCTCGCTTCGGAAGTTATCCGGGGATCCGAAGACCACTTCAAGTGTAACTGAGCCTGTACAGTTGGCCTCTACACCTGGTATGCGCCTTTAAAGGTCGTCTTTGTGGGTTTAATCCTTGAGGGGTCTATGCCCATTTTGCACACTGTATCCTGATAAAGCAGGTTCAGGCTGCTGCCGCCGTCCATCAGGACTCTAGTGAGGTGAAATCTATCAATGATTGGGTCTAGAACCAATGCGGCGAATCCGCCATGGCGGATGCTTGTGGGGTGGTCCCTTCGATCGAAAGTGATCGGGCAGGAGGACCACGGATTGAACTTTGGGGCGACTAGCTCCATCGCATATACGTCCCTTAGTGCACGCTTCCGCTCCCTTTTGGGTATGTGGGTTGCATATATCATGTTCACCGTCCGCACTTGTAGGGGGAAGCCCTTCTGTCCTCTATTGTTCGGCGGCCGGGGCTCCTCTTCATTGTCACTATGCAGCCCCTTGTCATTGTTTTCGACATTTAACTTGCCTGCCTGCTTGAACACCCAACAATCCCTGTTGGTGTGGTTGGCTGGTTTTTCGGGGGTGCCGTGTATCTGGAACGAGCGATCGAGTATTCGGTCCAAATTGGACGGGCCCGGAGTATTTCTTTTGAATGGCTTTTTCCACTGACCGGGTTTAGAGCCTCTAAATCCGGCATTGACTGCCGTATCTTCAGCATTATTGCCGTTAATGCGGCGCTTGTGCTTGTTGCGACGCGACCTACCATTGTTGTCCTTGGTATCCGAATTACCAGGGCTCTTGGTCATGCTGTTACTATGAGCTAGCCAGCTGTCCTCTCCCGCGCAAAAGCGGGTCATGAGTGTTGTGAGGGCTGTCATGGATTTTGGCTTTTCCTGTCCTAGGTGCCGGGCAAGCCACTCGTCACGGACGTTATGTTTGAAGGCTGCAAGGGCCTCTGCATCCGGACAATCGACGATTTGATTTTTCTTGGTTAGGAACCGTGTCCAGAATTGTCTGGCCGATTCCTCTGGCTGCTGAATTATTTGGCTTAGGTCATCGGCGTCTGGTGGTCGCACATAGGTGCCCTGGAAGTTGTCGACGAATGCAGCTTCCAGGTCTTCCCAACAACCAATTAACTCCGCTGGCAAGCTGTTAAGCCAATGCCGAGTTGGTCCTTTAAGCTTGAGTGGGAGGTATTTGATGGCGTGTAGATCATCATCGCGGGCCATGTGGATATGAAGGAGGTAGTCGTAGATCCATACTGCAGGATCTGTTGTGCCATCGTATGATTCGATGTTTATGGGTTTGAAACCCTCGGGGATTTGATGATCCATTACTTCATCTGTGAAGCATAGTGGGTGTGCGGCGCCCCTGTACTGGGCTATATCACGACGTAGCTCAAATGAGCTTTGTCTGCTGTGTTCGGCTCGGCCGAATTTGCTGTATCCGGCATGACGGTTATCGTCACGTGTAGTGAGGCTCCCACGCGATCTGTAGATCGATCTTGTTTGCCTTGCCTTGTCCTCCAATATATCTCGCAGGTCTGGCGCATTTCCCCGTGCCTTGGTACTTTTTGAACGACGCCGGGGTGTGTTTTGAGTGGAGGGCCGAGAGGCCTCTCTGTCGCGGCCATGAGGTGGCCGGTCGGTGGCATCATGCGCTGGTGATGTAGGTTTGGGTGCTTCCTCTTCTAATCAGGGTAGCAGCCTGCATTTTGGGTAGCTCTTGGAGGGGCGTTCGAGTTCATACTCTTCGGCCGCAAGGACTTTAGTCCATCTGTCAGCTAGCAAGTCTTGGTCAGCTCTAAGCTGTTGCTGCTTTTTCTTGAGGCTGCTTGCCGTGGCCATAAGCCTGCGTTTGAAACGCTCCTGTTCGACGGGATCCTCAGGCACGACAAATTCGTCGTCGTCGAGGCTTGCCTCGTCTTCGGAGGGAGGCATGTAATTATCGTCCTCTGCCTCTCTGTCTGCTGCTCTCTCATGAGGGCTGGCTTCTCCATCCTCCTGCGCTGAATCCTGCTAGAGGGGGTTGTCTTCGGCAGTTTCCGGGGTGTTATTGTCTCCCGTGCCGGAATCATCATTTTTGCTGTGGCAGGATTTAGAGCGGCGCTGCTGACACCGGCGCTTTGGCTGTTTCTTGGAGGGGTCATCCTCCGTTGTTCCCTCACCATTCCCATCTTTTGGGATGTCCACCATGTATATGTCGTATGATGAGGTGGCCTTCCAGTGCCCTGTAGGCGCTGGTTCTTGGTCGTCTCCTGCATTGTCGTCCATACCGTTGATGTCTTCGGAGTCGAAGTCGAGCATGTCGGTTAAATAATCGACAGTGGCTACAAAGTGGGTGGTGGGTGGGCTTTGAATTTCTTCGTCGTCCGCATCCCAACCTTCCTGACCATAATCCGGCCAGGGCTCTCCTGATAAAGAGAGAGACATTAGCAAATTCAGGATGTCACCAAAGGGCGAGTGCTGAAAGATGTCCGCGGCAGTGAACTCCATGATCGGCGCCCAATCGGATTTGATTGGCAGGGGCACGGAAGGTTCGGAGTCCGGAGAGGAGTCCGACACCTTGGAGTCACGAGCTTCGCAAAGGACAGGGTTGGTGTTCGGCTCGATCGCCGTAGAGGTAGCAGCCCCCGAGGCGGTGTCCAGCCACCCGTCCTCGATCGGCGCAGTCGGCTCCGAGCTAAGGGTCGGAGCGGACACTCGTGCAGCCTCCAGGGCACTATCCGGCAGCAGAGCTAGATCATGCCCATCATGACAGTGCGGCGCGCTCGGCTATGGCTCGAACCCGTCGAAGATCAAGTCTCCACGGACGTCGGCCGTATAGTTTAAACTTCCAAATCTGACCTGATGGCTAGGGGCGTAGCTTTCGATCTGCTCCAGATGGCCAAGCGAATTGGCCCGCAGTGCAAAGCCGCCGAATACGAAGATCTGTCTGGGGAGAAAAGTCTCACCCTGGACCACATCGTTGTTGATGATCGGAGGAGCCATCGGGCCTAAAGATGACAACACAGAGGAACTCTCAATGAAAGCACCAATGTCGGTGTCAAAACCGGCGGATCTCGGGTAGGGGGTCCCGAACTGTGCGTCTAGGCGGATGGTAACAGGAGACAAGGGACACGATGTTTTTACCCAGGTTCGGGCCCTCTCGACGGAGGTAAAACCCTACTCCTGCTTGATTAATATTGATGATATGGGTAGTACAAGAGTAGATCTACCACGAGATCAGAGAGGCTAAACCCTAGAAGCTAGCCTATGGTATTATTGTTGTTCGTCCTACGGACTAAAACCCTCCAGTTTATATAGGCACCAAAGAGGGTTAGGGTTACACAGAGTCGGTTACAATGGTAGGAGATCTACATATCCGTATCGCCAAGCTTGCCTTCCACGCCAAGGAAAGTCCCATCCGGACACGGGACAAAGTCTTCAATCTTGTATCTTCATAGTCCAGGAGTCCGGCCAAAGGTGATAGTTCGGCTATCCGGACACCCCCTAATCCGGGACTCCCTCAGTGGGCTTGGGAACCCTGCTCACATCGTTTGGGGCCGTGAGCGACACCCTGGCCGGATCTCCTTGCGGATGGAACCCGAATAGGTGATAAACCTGGACGAGAGACTTGTGTGGTTAGTCAGGTCATGGCCAACACCCTCGATGGGCTTCCACTTGAAGGTTGCCGAGTACATGTCGTGTAAATGGCGGTAAGTGGTGAGAGCGTGCGTGAAGAAGTACACCCCTGCAGGGTTAACATTATCTATTCGAATAGCCGTGTCCGTGGTAAAGGACTTCTGGGTTACCTGTACCGTTCACAGACAAGTGAAAGTGGATACTCTAAAATACGCAAGATAAGCGTGAGTGCTATGGATGGCGTTCTCGTAGGGAGACGGGAGCGGATCCATAGTGGTGTATTGATATGGTGAATATGTGGACTCGTGTGCGCCACCTCAAAAGAGTTACTTGCAGTCATAGTTCAGGATAGCCACCGAGTCAAAGCTGGCTTGCTGCAGTTAAACCACACCACCCCTTTGTTGATAATGATGCATATGTAGTTAGTTCTGATGTAAGTCTTGCTGGGTCCATTTGTACTCACGTTTGCTTAATTTATGTTTTTGCAGAGAGACTTCAGTCTCGCTAGTTGTTCCACTTGGACATCGATGTTTAGCTTGTTACCTCAGCTACGATCTTGTGCCTTCGGCAGGATCTGGTAGATAGTTAGGCTTCTCAGCCTTTTTCATTTGTAGATGTCCGTACTCAGACATGTTAAGCTTCCGTTGGTGCTTTGACTTGTATGCTTTGAATGTTGGGTCATGAGACCCATGTTTGTAATATCTCGCTCCTCAGAGCCTATTGAATAAATACTTGAGTTGTAGAGTCATGTTGTGATGCCATGCTGTATTTGCACATATCGAGCATATTGTGTGTATGTTATTGAAATGCTTAGTATGTGTGGGATCTGACTATCTAGTTGTTTATCCTTGGTAGCCTCTCTTACCGGGAAATGTCTCCTAGTGCTTCCAATGAGCCTTGGTAGCTTGCTACTGCTCCGGAACACTTAGGCTAGCCGGCATGTGTCCTTCTTCATTCTTGTGTCTGTCCCTTCGGGGAAATGTCACGTGGTGTCGATCGGAGTCCTATTAGCCTGCTACAGTCTGGTTTATCGGAGTCCTGCTAGCCCAATTGCTATATCCCGAATTCACTCGCTGATGACCGACACGTTCGTTGCTGGGTCATGTATGCCTGTCCCTATAAGTTAGTGCCACTTTGGGTTCACGACTAGCCATGTCAGCCCGGGCTCCTTGTCATATGGATGCTAGCGACACTATCATATACGTGTGCCAAAAGGCGCAAATGGTCCCGGGCCTGGTAAGGCGACACCCGTGGGAATACCGTGCGTGAGGCCGCAAAGTGATATGAGGTGTTACATGCTAGATCGGTGTGGCATTGAGTCGGGGTCTTGACACCACTGGAAGCCGAGGATCATCAATACTGATGCGCTGGTCGTCGAACCACTCATCGATGAAGTTATTCAAAATATCAACATCAAAGAGGGGCAGATCGTTGAAGATTTTTGCCTCTTGCTTGCTCTTGATAAGCATCTCCAGAGCATCATCACCAAGATCTTCATCGCTGGACAGATGAATGCCTTCATCTTCATTGCGCAGAACAGCAAACGGAGTCAGGGGTTGCCCAGTGGCCTTCTTGGCAATGGCTTCTTGGTCCTCTTGGACACGTGAGATAAGTCTTTAGACTGCACACTGGATTCAGGCGGTGCGGTCTTCAGAGTCTTCCTTGTTGAAGCTTTTGGTGAAGAAGATGGCTTTGAAGCTTTATCTTTTTCTTCTTTTTCTCCTTTGGAGGTGAGGAAGCATCTTCAGAACCAGCTTCTCTAGCAGATTGATCCACTGCTGCTCTCTGAGCAGCAATGTGAGAGAGAAGCCCATCAAAATTGGCGAAGGGGCCAATTCTGTTCTTATTAGCTTCACGTGTCCCATTAGATCTTGGAGCAGAGGGGCCAGGGTTGAAGTTGAGGCCGAACTCCTTGTGGTTCTTGGCATCTGAATCTGTTGCAAACTGATAGTTGCGCTTGAACATATTGTCTTCACGACACCATAACTGAGAAGATGGGTCGGCGGTTTCAGGCTGTGGTCCTCTGACCATGCAAGGATAGAATTTCCGCTCAATGGCTTCAACCTTGCTCTTCGGCACTAAGCCGCGGTAGAGACAATCACCCCATGGGCGCTTGATGGCATTCTTTTCAACATATTCTGGCGTAACAAACTTGTACTGGAACCATTCCTCAGCCCAATATCTTCAGATCCACCAAATCCGGTTCTTGCGCTGGTTATAGTTTTCTTCAAGATCTGACTTGTACAGTTCATATAGATCAGGGGGCAAATCAAGTGTAGTGTTGCCACGGTGTTGCCTGCCACCTTTCCATGCAGACTTCTCTGAAGCCATAATATTCAGACTGATTGGATTAACACAGTGAATGGCTTTCGTCTGCTGGTCAGACAAGAACTGGCTTCAGGAGATTTGATGTGACGCTGTAAGTATTCTGCAAATGAATGCAGACTATGAGAACCAAGGGATTCTCCCAAGGACATGTACCTATGACAGCATTAGAGATGCGAGGGAAGGGGAATAGGTCATATGCATTCTCAGAAGATTTGGAGATAAATCAGTTTAGAAGACATTGACCTCATAGTGTGAAGATATTCACTTATTTGGAGAGAGTTGGTTCCAGATTTGTATGAATCCATGAATAAGTACAAGTGAGGAATCTAACTAGTTATGAAGCATAAGTGAATATACTTGGCATGATATGAGATGCAGATGAGAACAGATCCAGATTTAGAAGTGAAGAAACCACTTTTGGTTGAAGTGGATGGATTTGACGGATCAAAAAGGCAGTATAAAGTAAGATTTAATTACTGCTGACAAACTGCTAGACGAGGTTGCAAGAGAGGCCGAGCAGTTCAATCTCCCGCGCCCTAACTTGGCGGAGGAAGATGCCTACGGCGACGGTGGAGAGGACGAGGTCCACGACCGATGTGAGGACGGCGTCGAAGAGGTCGCGACAGCTAAGCGCTTCGTCTCCAGCGTCGACGCGAGGTAGCGGAGGCGCTAGGGTTTGTTCAAGGAGGCGAGGTGGAAGAACAGATTTTGACTACACGGGTGAGTATTTATAAGAAGGAGGAGGGCGGCGCAGCGCAATTACGCAGGTGCCCCTGGCGGTTCACATCTAAGAGACACATGGCATGCATGCAACTCATTCAAAGTTGTTCCATGTTCCCACGCACGCCTGGATTGTCAGGTGGTCGTTTCGGCTTCTCCAGTTTTCATGCAATAAGGATATAGCATTAGAACAGATTTAAATGTTTGTCAAATTGTCTTCTACTGACAAGGACTCAGAGAAGACAATCGATAGGTTTCAATAGAATGCATATGATTTGGACAGATAGAATTGAGGTAGAAGCACATAATAGGTTAGGGTCCGATCACATTCACTTAGATCAATAAAGAATGAAGACATATCTATAAGTGAATGTTGTAGAGGACATAACACAACCAATATATATGTATATCAACTCAACATTGCAAAGATAAACCATGAAGACAAATCAATGTTGAAGACAAACCAAATGCGAAGACTATGCAACCATGACGCCAAGAGAAGCACTTCAATAAGAATTTGGTGGTGGCGTTACCCACCGTATAGGAAGTATTAGACCCAGACACGATGCACAATTATCGTGGCGCTCTGAAGCCAAATTCCATGTTAATGTATTCACACTCAGAGGGTAAGTCTTCATTTATTGAAGATATACGTTACTTCGTGTATTGCACATCTAAGTCATCAACATGCATAAGCGTTAGGCTATGTGTCCAATTATAGGACATTTGAGGATTCTAAGATATTTAGCTCACATCACAACTTGCAAAACCATTTCTCATCCAAGGGATTTGTGAAGATATCTGCCAATTGCTCTTCAGTGTTGACATGAATGATATCAATATCTTCCTTGTTGACATGATCTCTGAGAAAGTGATGACAGATCTGAATGTGCTTTGTCTTCGAGTGCCGAACTGGATTCTTGGAAAGCTTGATGGCGCTTTCATTGTCGCAGGAGAGTGGCACATTCTTCGTGTTGATGCCATAGTCCTTGAGAGTGTGCTTCATCCATAGAAGTTGAGAACATCACGATCTAGCAGCAATGTATTCAGATTAAGTAGTGGAGAGTGACACACAGTTCTGCTTCTTTGAAGACCAACAGATAAGAGATCGTACAAGAAAGTGACATGTTCCTGAAGTGGACTTGTGATCAACCTTGTCACCAGCATAATCAGCATCAGAATATCCAATCAAATCAAATGTTGAGCCCTTTGGATACCATAATCCTATTGTTGGGGTGTAAGCCAAATATCGAAGTGTTCGCTTCACGGCTAGGTGATGCGACTCCTTTTGTGCCGCTTGGAATCGGGCACACATGCAAACACTAAGCATTATATCTGGCCTAGATGCACATAAGTAAAGTAAAGAACCAATCATGGAGTGGTATACCTTTTGATCGAACTCTTTACCATTGTCGTTAGGACCCAGATGACTTTTGGTTGGCATTGGCGTCATGTATCCTTTGCAGCCTTGCATTCCAAACTTCTTCAGGCAATCTTTGATATAATTTTCTTGTGATATGAAGATGTTGTTTCTCTATTGACGGATTTGAAGACCGAGGAAAAATTTCAGCTCACCCATCATGGACATCTGATATTGCTCTTGCATCATGTGCCCAAACTCATCACTGTATCTTTTGTTAGTGCAGCCTAAGATAATGTCATCCACATAGATTTGGCACACAAACAGTTCACTGTCATATGTCTTCTAAAGAGTGTAGGATCTAGTGAACCAGGTTTGAAGCCTTTTCTCTTTAGGAAGTCTTTGAGTGTGTCATACCAAGCGCGAGGAGCTTGTTTGAGGCCATATAGTGCCTTGTTAAGCTTGTATACCACATTAGGATGTTTTGGATCTTCAAAGCCAGGTGGTTGTGCAAGATACAGTTCTTCTTCAATCTTGCCATTGAGAAAGGCACTCTTCACATCCATTTGGTACAGAAGGATGTTGTGATGGTTGGCATAGGCTAGCAGTATGCGAATGGCTTCAAGCCTTGCCACGGGAGAGAATATTTCATTGAAGTCAATCCCTTCTATTTGAGTGTAATCTTGAGCAACTAGACGAGCCTTGTTTCCAACAACTTGACCATGCTCATCTTGTTTGTTGCGGTAGATCGATTTAGTGCCAATGATATTGTGCTTGCGAGGATCAGGACGCTTGACCAGTTCCCATACATTGTTCAGCTCAAACTGATGATGCTCTTCTTGCATAGCTTGAATCCATTCAGGTTCCATGAAGGCTTCATCAACTTTCTTGGGTTCAGATATAGAGACAAATGCAAAGTGCCCACAGAAATTTGCTAGCTGTGTTGCTCTTGAACGAGTGAGTGGACCAGGTGCATTGATGCTATCAATTATCTTCTCAATCTGTACTTCATTTGCAACTCAGGGATGTAGTGGACGAAGATTTTGCCCTTGCAGATCATTGTCTTCAGCCTCAGCATTGACTTCAATCTGAGCATTGTCTTCGGGCTGATTTGGTGCAATGATGATTTCTTCTTCAGCCTGAGCTTCTGAAGGTATGATTTTTCCAGTACCCATAAGCTTGATAGATTCACTAGGAGGGACTTCATCTAGCACATTTGGCAGGTGCTCTCTTTGCGAGCCGTTAATTTCATCGAACCGCACATCCACAGTTTCAACCACTTTATAGTGAAAGAGGTTGAAGACTATGTAGGAGTGTGAATCCTTTCCGTATCCAAGCATAAAACCTTCATGTGCTTTCGGTGCAAATTTTCAAGTGTGATGTGGATCCTTGATCCAGCACCTGGCACCAAATACTCTAAAGTAACTAACGTTTGGCTTCTTACCAGTTAGCAGCTCATATGATGTCTTCTTTAGAAGCTCGTGAAGACAAACACGGTTGATGACATGGCATGCAGTATCAATGGCTTCAGGCCGGAACTTCCTTGGAGTCTTGTACTCATCAAGCATCATCCGAGCCATCTCAATGAGAGTTCTGTTCCTGCGCTCCACGATACCATTTTGCTGAGGTGTGTAAGGAGCTGAGAACTCATGAGTAATGCCCAGTGTATCAAGATAAGTGTCGAGGCCGATGTTCTTGAATTCTATGTCGTTGTCACTTCTGATGTGCTTGATCTTGATGCCATAGTTCGTCATGGCACGGTTGGCGAATTGTCTGAAGACATCCTGCACTTCACTCTTGTAGAGGATTATATGCACCCATGTATATCTTGAGTAATCATCAACAATGACGAAGCCATAGAGACAAGCAGTGGTAGTAAGAGTAGAGTAGTGAGTAGGGCCAAATAAGTCCATGTGAAGCAGCTCTAAGGGTTGTGATGTCATCATGATTGTCTTCGAGGGATGCTTGGACATAGTCATCTTACTAGCTTCACAAGCACCACACAGATGATCCTTCTTGAACTTGATGCCCTCGATCCCCACAACATGCTTCTTCTTCGCGAGAGTGTACAAGTTCCTCATGCCAGCATGTCCTAGCCTCCGATGCCAGAGCCAACATTCTGAAGCTTTTGCTAGAAGACATACGACCAACTGTGGTCCTGCTGAGAAATCTACCATATATAGATCATCCTTTCGATACCCTTCAAAGACTTGCTTTTACCAGTGTCAGCAAATGTGATGTGACTTTTGTCAGACGGGCGTAGGGTTGAATCCATCAGAAGACTTCGATCACCAGTCATGTGGTTAGTGCAACCACTATCCATAATCCATTCTGAAGCCTTTGGTGTCATATCCTACAATACAGTTCGGGGGATAGGCTTCACCAAGGGAATTGTGAAGCAAAAACATTTGACGAACAAGTGGAACATGAAAGTTCAGATCTTGGTTAGGATAGATAGGATGATTGTCAAGGAATCCTTGGACAAAATACATAGTAAGACCATTTGTACATTTTATCTTGCATCCCACAAGATGTTTAAGGTCCCCAGGATAAGCACCAGACGCCTTTGATTTCCGGTTACAGACCTTTCCCTACAAGAGAGAGTTAAGTTTTCTTTACCACCCACATCTTCAAGGGTGGCTTAGAAGCAATGAGTCTAAGTGCAACATCTGAGAACTTCAGTTTTGGAGCCCTAGCAAATAGCCTTGCAGGAGGTGCCTAATACTCATAAGAATAAGCAGAAAAGTTCATGGTCTTATGAACATAGCGGTTTGACAAAACACGCTCATATTCAAAAGTCTGAGTATGGTTTCCCTGCAAAATGTTGGCGTTAGGGTGACTCAGGTGAGTTCTCTGTCTGTATGAAGCCTTTGGACCATATGAAGCCTTTGGTCCGGGATTTGTCTTCTTCCCTGGGGGTGTCATGATGACATTCATGGGAAGACTTTGAAGACAACATTTGGGTACCCAGATCTTCTTAAGAGGTGGTCCATTCCTATAGTTAGTACCAATGTACTTGGCACACACTTCACCATTCTGATTCCTGAACAGTTTATAGTTTGCATCAAAGGATTCATCAATGATAATTGGGTTAGCACAAGAGAAGCCATATAAGGTAGATGGATCCGCTAAAGGTCCCTTTGTAGCAACCCATGTGGTTTTGGGGTACTGCTCAGGCATCCAGTAAGAACCATCAACATTCATTTTCCTCTCGAACCCAACACCCTCTTTTCCAGGGTTTCAGTTCAGAATATGCTTTTTGAGGACATCACATAGTGTCCGATGCCCTTTGAGACTTTTGTACATTCATGTCTTAAGCAATGTCTTCAACTTGGAATTCTCATCAGCAATAGTAGTGGTATCCTCAACAGAGGGGTTAATTACCACATTAGCAGTTGAAGATATTGCAACAATAGCAGCAGTTGAACATTCAGCAACAGAGACATCATTATCACACTCAAGACATTTTAGACATGGTGGTTCAAATCCTTCTTGAGCAGAACTGATCTGTTGAGCGTGGAGTGACTTGTTCTCCTTATGAAGATCTTCATGAGCCGTTCTCAATTTCTCAAGCTCTTGCTTCCCTTGAAGATAATCATAGGAGAGCTTTTCATGAGTTGTTGAGAGCGATTCATGACGACTTTCAAGTTCCTCATACTTAACATGAAGATTTTTTATGTCTTCAATTAAGGACTGAGTTCAGGTCATTTCCGCGTCCAACATGTCATCGCTTTTGTCTAGCAACTTTTGAATATGTTCCATAGCATTTTGTTGTTCAGTTGCAATTTTAGCAAGTGTTTTGTAGCTAGGTTTAGATTCACATTCAGAGTCATCTCCGCTTGATGTTTGAAAGTAAGCATCGCGTGAGTTTACCTTGTCACCACGTGCCATGAAGCAGTAGGTGGGAGCAGAGTCATCCTCATCCTTGGCATCAACGTTGGTGACGAGGCCATTGTCTTCACTGTTGAAGATGGACTTGGCGACATACGCAGAAGCTAGAGCCAGGCTTGCTACTCTAGAATCAGATTCCTCTTCAGACTCCACCTCTTCCTCCTCAGATGCAGACTCCTCCTTTGAATCCATCTCCTTGCCGACAAACGCACGAGCCTTGCTTGATGAGCTCTTCTTGTGTGATGAAGACTTCGACGAAGACTTGGAAGAAGACTTTGAGGATTTCTTCTTCTTCTTGTCATCAGAATCATATTCCTTGTTCTTCTTCTTCTTCTTCTTCTTCTTCTTCTTCTTCTTCTTCTTCTTCTTCTTCTTCTTCTTCTTCTTCTTCTTCTTCTTCTTCTTCTTCTTCTTCTTCTTCTTCTTCTTCTTCTTCTTCTTCTTCTTCTTCTTCTTCTTCTTCTTCTTTCTTCTTCTTCTTCTTCTTCTTCTCTTTCTCTCTTCTTCTTCTTCTTCTTCTTCTTCTTCTTCTCTTCTTCTTCTTCTTCTTCTTCTTCTTCTTCTCTTCTTCTTCTTCTTTCTTCTTCTTCTTCTTCTTCTTCTTTTCTTCTTCTTCTTCTTCTTCTTCTTCTTCTCTTCTTCTTTCTTCTTCTTCTTCTTCTTCTTCTTCTTCTTCTTTCTTCTTCTTCTTCTTCTTCTTCTTCTTCTTCTCTTCTTCTTCTTCTTCTTCTTCTTCTCTTCTTCTTCTTTCTTCTTCTCTTCTTCTTCTTCTTCTTCTTTTCTTCTTCTTCTTCTTCTTCTTCTTCTTCTTCTTCTTCTTCTTCTTTCTTCTTCTTCTTCTTCTTCTTCTTCTTCTTCTTCTTCTTCTTCTTCTTCTTCTTCTTCTTCTTCTTCTTCTTCTTCTTCTTTGTCTCATTGTCCCACTATGGACACTCAAAGAAGTAGTGACCAGGTTTCTTGCACTTATGGTAGGTTCTCTTCTTGTGGTCACGAGAGGAAGCTTCATCATTCCTAGATCTGGATCTTGAAGACTTTCTGATGTCTTTCTTCTTGGTGAACTTCTGGAACTTCTTCACAACCATAGCAAGTTCCTTTCCAATATCTTCAGGATCCCTAGAACTCCAATCAGATTCTTCTTCAGATGAGGAAACAACCTTTGCCTTCAAAGCGCGAGTACGACCATAGTTGGGACCATAGATATCTATTTTCTCAGATAGATGGAACTCATGTGTGTTGAGCCTCTCAAGCATGTCAGACGGATCGAGAGTCTTGAAGTCAGGGCACTCTTGGAACATCAGGGCCAGGGTGTCAAATTAGCTGTCAAGTGATCTCAGAAGTGCCTTGACAATTTCATGCTTGGTGATCTCAGTGGCGCCGAGGGCATGGAGCTCATTTGTGATATCAGTGAGGTGATCAAATGTGAGCTGGACATTCTCATTGTCATTTCTCTTGAAGCGGTTGAAGAGATTATGAAGAACACTGATCCATGAATCTCTTTGGGTGGATACGCCTTCATTGACCTTGGAGAGCCAGTCCCAGACTAGCTTCGCAGTTTTCATAGCACTCACACGAACATACTGTCCTTTGGTCAGATGACCACAGATGATGTTCATGGCAGTTGAGTCCAAATGAATGAACTTCTTGACATCAGTAGGAGTAACACCTTCACCGGCCTTGGGAACGCTGTTCTTGATGACATACCCGTGGTCAACATGAATGGCTTCAAGATGCATACGCATCATATTCTTCTAGTAGGGGTAATCAGTGCCACCGAAG
This sequence comes from Triticum aestivum, assembly GCF_018294505.1. Classification (NCBI taxonomy): domain Eukaryota; kingdom Viridiplantae; phylum Streptophyta; class Magnoliopsida; order Poales; family Poaceae; genus Triticum; species Triticum aestivum. The sequence continues at coordinate 426,350,073 of NC_057813.1, read as the reverse complement.
ACAGGTCACATAGCGGAGACCTTGATTATCCCTGCAGTCGACATAGCTAAACTCCAGGTGGTTAAACTGAATCACACAGAACAAGGGAGCACCTTGCTCTGATACCAATTGAAAGTGCTAGTATTCAACTAGAGGGGGGGGGGTGAATATGCAATTTTTATGAAAGTATTCAAAACAGGGGTGCTTTGAAGACAAACACTAGAAATGAACCTATTGATATGCAGCGGAAGGTAGACTGCACTAGACAAGCCATAGTCAAGTAAGAAATGTAGTGAAAGCACAAAGACTATCAACAGCTAGGTAGTATGGATCAGGATGGAAGATAGTATGAAGCCGAACAGTAAACAGTCTTCACACAGTGAAGTCAATCAGATCAGAAAAATGGGAAATGACTTCACGAAGACAAACTGTAAGTAAAGAGAGAGAAAAGATGGAACCAGTTGCTCGAAGAGGACAAGTGGTTTGTTGGACCAGTTCTAGTTGGTGTGACAACTGTACATCTGGTTAGGGAGGCTGAGATTGAACTCAGAAGACCGCGTCTTCACCTTATTCCCCTTGAGCTACGAACACTTAGTCCTCGCCCAATCACTCCGGTAAGTCTTCAAGGGAGACTTCCAAACCTTCACAGACTTCGTTCACCGACAATCCACAATGACTCTTGGATGCTCAGAACGCGATGCCTAACCGGCTGGAGGATTCATAGCCCTCAACTGTAATAAGTCTTCAGATCACGCAGACAGAATGACTTCAGTTGATGCCTAACACTCTTTGGCTCTGGGTGTTTTGGGCTTTGTCCTTGCAAGGATTACTCTCTCAAAGGCTTCGGAGGTGGGTTGATCTCAGACGACAAAAGCCGTGTACTAACTCTGAGCAGCCACCAATTTATGGTGTAGGGGGTGGGCTATTTATAGCCACGAGGCAACCCAACCTTCGCGAGGATTTTTTATACAATATATGATAATTCCTGGAGCCAAGAACCACCGGAGGGGGCACCTGGGTGGGCACAACCCACCAGGGCGCGCCCCCCTCCAGGCGCACCCAGGTGGGTTGTCCCCACCTGGGGCGCGCCCTGGTGGGTTGTCCCCACCTGGTGGCCTCGCAGACCCTGAAAATGACGCTATAAAATCCTATTTTCCCAGAAAAAAATCAGGGAGAAAGAATTATCGCATTCCATGAGATGGAGCCATTGTCACCTCCTGTTCTTCATCATGAGGCAAAATCTGGAGTCTATTTGGGGCTCCGGAGAGGGAGATCTTCGATCTTCGTCATCACCAACCCTTCTCCATCACCAATTCTATGATGCTCCCCACCAGGAGTGAGTAATTCCTTTGTAGGCTCGCTGGTCGGTGAGGAGTTGGATGAGATTCATCATGTAATCTAGTTAGTTTTATTAGGGCCTGATCCGTAGTATCCACTATGTTCCGAGATTGATGTTGCTATGACTTTGCCATGCTTAATGCTTGTCACTTTGGGCCTGGGTGCCATGATTTCAGATGTGAACCGTTTATGTTATCCCCATTATATCCATGTCCTAGATCCGATCTTGCAAGTTATAGTCACCTACTACGTGTTATGATCCGGTAACCCCGGAGTGACAATAGTCGGGACCACTCCCGATGATGACTGTAGTTTGAGGAGCTCATGTATTCACCGTGTGTTAATGCTTTGTTTCGGTTCTCTATTAAAAGGAGGTCTTAATATCCATTAATTTCCAATAGGACACCGCTGCCACAGGAGGGCAGGACAAAAGATGTCATGCAAGTTCTTTCCATAAGCACGTATGACTATTTATGGAATACATGACTACATTATATTTATGAACTGGATCTAGTGCCGTATCGCCCTAGGTTATGACTGTCACATGATGAATATCATCCAACAAATCATCAATCCAATGCCTACAAATTTCTCTTATATTGTTATTGCTAAGTTACTATTGCTATCGTTACTATTGCACTTCCTACAAAATTACTGTTATCACTGTTACCGTCACTATTGTTGCTGCTACTATTATCAAAACTATCATACTACTTTGCTACTGATCAGTTTGCTGCAGATAATTAATCTCCAGGTGTGGTTGAATTGACAACTCAACTGCTAATACTTACAAATATTCTTTGTCTCCCCTTGTGTCGAATCTATAAATTTGGGTTGAATATAATACTCTACCCTCGAAAACTGTTGCGATCCCATATACTTGTGGGTTATCAAGACCTTTTTCTGGTGCCATTGCCGGGGAGCATAGCTATATTTGTTGAGTCACTTGGGATTATTATCAATTTATCACTATGAAGAATCTGAAGCATGCTAAGACTAAGATTTTTCCCTCTAAGACGAGGGGAGGTAAGGAACTGCCATCTAGCTCCACACTTGATTCACCTTCTATTATAAGTAAACTTGCAACACCACCACATGCTATCAATCTTGATATGTCGCAAGTTATTGATGATGCTACTTCTACTATGAATGATGCTTATGATGATGCTAGTACCTTGCTTGATGATAATGTGCCACTAGGTGATTTTCTTGATGAACAAATTGCTAGAGTAAGAAACCATGATATTGTTGAAACCGATGATAAGCTTGAATCTGAAAATCTTGAAACACCTACTAGAACTAGCCCTCCTAGATATGAATTGCCAAAGGTACCGGAAGGTTATGTTATGGGTGAAGAGGCAACTAGAGATATTCTTGCTTGTAAGGGTAGAGATGATCTAGAGAAATTATTATGCAAGTATAAAGAAAAATCTTTGAATGCTAGAATGAAATGTGATCCTAAGTTTGCTACTTCACCTATCTTTATTGATGATAAGGATTATGAATTCTCTGTCGACCCAGGGTTAATTACTTTGGTTGAATTCGATCCTTTCCATGGTTATGAAACTGAAACTGTTGTGGCACATCTTACTAAGTTTTATGACATAGCCACCCTTTTTGCTCATGATGAGAAAATTAGCTATTACTATATCCTCAAATTATTTCCGTTCTCATTAAAGGGTGATGCTAAAGCTTGGTACAATACTCTTGCTCTTGGTTGTGTGTGTAGTCCCCAGGATATGATTTATTACTTCCCTGAAAAATATTTCCCTGCTTATAAGAAACAAGCTGCCTTACAGGAAATATTTAACTTTGTGCAAATTGAAGAAGAGATTCTCCCACAAGCTTGGGAGAGGCTTCTCCAATTTCTTAATGCTTTGCCTGATCATCCTCTTAAGAAAAATGAAATACTTGATATCTTCTATAATGGACTAACCGATGCTTCTAGGGATTTCCTAGATAGTTGTGCCGGTTGTGTTTTCAGGGAACGAACTATTGGGAAAGCAGAAGAATTATTGAATAACATATTGAAAAATTATGATGATTGGATTCTTCCCGAACCACCGCTTAAACCCACTCTGAAGAAGACATGTATTTTATATCTTAGTCCTGAAGATATGCAAGAGGCAAAGAAATCTATGAAGGAAAAAAGGTATTGAAGGTGAGGATATCAAAAATTTACCTCCTATTGAAGAAATACATGGGCTTGATACACCACCACTGCCTAAGGTTGTAGAGGTAGAATCTCTAATGAAATTCAATGATAATGATAATCCTCGCAATATGCACCTAGCCAATGCCTTTATGAGTTTGAGAATTACATTAGAAAGCAAGATCACTTCAATGCAAATGTTATGAAACAATTGAAATACAATTCTGATATGATTGCTTGCTTGAGTGACTTGTTATTCAGAATCTCAAATGATGTTAGAGGTGTGGGAAAGCATGCCTCTATGGTTCAAACTCAATTAGAACAAGTTGCTAAATCTCAAAGAGAGTTGCTTGATGAAATGAATAATGATATAAGTGACTTTGCTGTTAGAGTAGCAACTAGAGGAGGTAAAATGACTCAGGAACCACTTTAGCCCGAGGGACACCCAAAAACAATTAGTCAAAGACTCTCAAAGAGTTAACACTGATGCACGTATTCCTTCTAAAAAGAAAAAGAAGAAGAAAAACGATAGGACTTTGCATGCCTCTAGTGAACCTGAAGTAGAAAAACCTCCTGATAATGAAGTTTCTATCTCTGATGCTGAAACTCAATCCGGTAGTGAACACTCACCTTCTAATAATGAAAAAGATAATGATGAGGTTCATGAAGACACTCGAACAAATAATAAATAACCAGACAATTATGTTGAGATAGAACCAGTAGTTGATCTTGATAACCCACAACCCAAGAATAAAAGATATGATAAAAGAGACTTTGTTGCTAGAAAAACCGGTAAAAAAGAGAACCGTGGGTTCAAAAACCTATGCTCTTTCCACATAAGTCGACTAAAAAGAAAGATGATGAAGAATTTGAACGCTTTGATGAAATGCTGAGGCCAGTCTTTTTGCGTACTCGCTTGACTGATATACTTAAAATGCCTCCTTATGCAAAGTACATGAAAGACATCATCACCAATAAGAGAAAAATACCTGAAGCTGAAATCTCCACCATGCTTGCTAATTATACTTTTAAAGATGGAGTGCCTAAAAAACTTGGAGATCCAGGAATACCAACTATACCTTGCTCCATCAAAATGAACTATGTTAAAACTGCTTTATGTGATTTGGGAGCTGCTGTTAGTGTTATGCCTTTCTCTTTATATAGTAGACTTGATTTGAATGAGCTTACACCTACTGAAATATATTTGCAAATGGTTGACAAATCAACTGCCATACCTATCGGTATTTGTGAGGATGTGACCGTTGTTGTTGCTAATGTTACTATTTTGACTGAGTTTGTTATACTTGAGATGCCAAAGGACGACAACATGTCGATTATCCTTGGTAGACCCTTCTTGAATACTGCAAGGGCTGTTATTGATTGCAATAAAAGCTAGGCCACTTTTTGTATCAATGGTAATGAGCATACGGTGCACTTTCCGAAGAAACAATTTCAAGTGAATGGTATCAATGTTATTGAAAAATCTCTGATAACCACTATTGGAAGTTTCCAACTACCTCTACCTACTGCCAAAAATAAGTACGGAATGCTTATCATTGGGGACATTCATATCCCCATTGCGGTAACTTAGTGATTTATGAAAGTTCTTCGGTTTCGTGCTGATCGAAAGTGGTTGTTAATAAGACTTGATCAACCTTATTAATGGATCATTTTCGAGAGGTATGGAGTTGCTGAATTTAGTGAGCACTACCTTCTACCCCTACCTTTTTTTCTGTTTTTATTAGTTAAATAAAATAAAATGCCATGTTTTGTCTGTTTTATGAATTTTCCGTGGAATAAAAAGATGACCCAAAAATAAAAGTTCTCAGAAGGCTCTGAAAATTTAATACAAATTATTCCTGAATATTTAAGAATTTTTTGTGCAAATAACATCAAAGGGAGGTGCACCAGGTGGGCACAACCCACCTGGGCGCGCCAAGACCCCGAGGCGTGCCCTGGTGGTTGTGGTCCCCATGTGGGCCTCCTCACTTATCTATTCATCCAACATCATCACCTACCTTCAAAAAATCACCATTGCTCTCTCTCTCTCTCTCTCTCTCTCTCTCTCTCTCTCGTGTTCTTGCTCTCGAACCCATGGATTTCGATCTCTTTGCTCGAACCTCCATTTCCGAAACTGTTTCGTGGGATTGTTGCTTTGTATGTGACTCCTCTGTTTGTCCAATTAATTTTTGCTTTAGTGGTTTATATTTTGAATAATTAGCTACTCTTGGTGCTACTGGAAATGAGCTTGCATGTTGAATTCTTAGAGTTCTAAGTAGTTTTAGTGCTTGCTATGGCCTCTATGTATCCCTATAAGTAGTTGCTATCAATCTTGTAAAGTTTTGTTGATAATTTTTTGTCACCCAATTTTTTCCAGAAAATTGTATGCAAATATGATGAACCTTTTTGGAAGGAGTTCTTAGAGAGGAGATCCTCAGAGGCATCTTCTAGTGACAGCTCCGCTCGTCGGTCTTATGTAGAACCAAGTGAAAGTTCCATATGAGATGCCGCCACCAAAACATGCCTATGGCCATGCGATGGTTATATGGTGAGTGTGGACATTAAGGAGGAATTTGAGCAATATGTTCACAATGCCGATCTCGGTCCCTACATTTCAGATAAGTGCAATCAACACCACACTCTCACCGAATCATTTGTCAAAGCATTTAAATTCCATCCCCATGAGTCTAGGGTGTCATTTAAACTGTATGAAAATCCATTTACCATATCACTAGAGAGATTTGATCAACATTGCAAAATCCCATTCTGGGGTTCACTAGACGAACCACCAAGGTCTGAGTTTCAAGCGTTCTTGACTAGTCTTTGCTACGGTGAGACTAGGGGAGTGACGCATGGTAGAATAAAGAGCATTCATTTTCCCGCAATTTAGTACTTTGCATTATTTAATGGAAACTTATTGTAGGCAAACAAGATTGTAGTACACTTTGTGCTCTAGACTTGAGCCTCATACGCACCGTTCTCATCGATGACAAAAGCTATAATCTTGGAGCGATTGTTGCATGCAGGTTGCAAAACAACGCTAATAATTGCTATTTCCATGGTGGAATTTATGCCACATGTTTAGCAAGAGAGATGGCTGTTTCACCTTTGCCATACGACCCTATTTTACCCACGCAATATTTAGACTTTGATGCTATGAAACGCCATAAGATCCTTAAAGGTGAACCCCATAATTTCACCTATAAACTGATGTTTAATCAAGATTCCGTTGTGCACACATATTTGCATGCGCCTGCTTTGTTTGATTATCACAGTAGGGGAAGATATTTTGTTCTTGAGAGCGAGGCCCGAGCTCATAACACGGCGGTTGTGGCCGCACACCAGGCCGAGGCATCCACACCAAGAGCCTCCATGAGCTACCACCCCGACTATTATGCAGGGTATTGATTGATTACCAAGTTGGGCCAAAAGCCTAAGCTTGGGGGAGTACGTATTTCCACCGACTTTACATTCATGTTCACACATTTCATTTGTCGGTGTCCACACTTTTTCATTGTACTATCCATGTTAAATTTATTTTCTCGCTTTCTTCTTGTGTTTGAAAAACTTTGAGAAAATACAAAAATATTTCCTGTTTCTTTTTGATTTTTCTTTCTAGAGTAGTTAGCTGTAGCACTAAAAAGAAAACCCAAAAGGATTTCCTTGTTCTTCTTCTGCTTGTTGGGAGCTTTCCCGTGTAAATAGTTTTTCTCATTTTTTCCTTTTCCCTTTTATTTTCTTGTTCAAGAAAACCCAAAACTCCAAAAATATTTCAGCGTGTTTCTCTGAATTTCTTTTCTTTTTATTGAGTCGTACCGAGGAGAAGACCACGATGAAAATGTTGAGTGGCTCTCATATGCATTATTGTTGATCTAACAAAGAGCCTATTTTACCTTGTCTTGTCATATTGAATAAAATGTTTGCAGATTCCAGCTTAGTCCATGACACTCTTGCACTATTATTATTTTCATATCGTTTGGTCGCGCAAGTGAAAGGCAATAATGAAGATATTTGATGAACTGGCCGTGGCAGAGAGAAATGGGTATGAACTTGACTTGTTCTGTTTTTGTAAATATGTTTAACCTAGTATCCATGATTCAGCCCATTATGATTAAACATGTTTGCGATGACAATTAGAGATTATAGTTTCTCATGCCATGCCTAAGTAGCTAGAAGTGGATATTGATTTATTTTGGATGTCAACATTGCGTTAAAATGATTGTGATCTTGTATGATGATATGGTATCCTCCTCTGAATGTTCAAGTGGCTTGACTTGGCACATGTTCATGCATGTAGTTGAATGAAAACCAACATAGCCTCTACGATATTTATGTTCATGGTGTTCATATCCTACTCATGCTAGTGTCCAATGTTACTTATGCATAATGCATGTTCATGACCGTTGTTGCTCTCTAGCTTGCCGCTTCTCAACCTATTTGCTAGCCTTCGCCTGTACTAAGCGGGATTTCTGCTTGTACATCAAAAACCTTGAACCCAAGTATTCCAGATGAGTCCACCATACCTACCTATATGCAGGATTACCCTGTCGTCCTAAGTAAATTTGCATGTGCCATCTCTAAAAACTTCAAATAAATATCATTTTGTGTGCCTGGATCGTTCATGGAGTGATAGGAGGTAGTCGGTATCTTCCATGCTAAGCGGGTTATTCTCAAGATGAGTGTTTATTCACTTACCATCGCACGAGAAAATAGCGGTAATAGGTATGCCTAGTCCCAAACTGCAAAAAGAATTGATCTCTCAAATAATCAAACGAAAACTCCTACAGAGTCATAACCTTTACTTTTTCGCTTGGGAACTGGCACTAGCGTGTTTAGCATGGAAGCTATAGATAACTAATGGTCGCGAAGTAAACAAGAAGGGTGCATTTCTCAAAATGTCATTTACCTCTATTTTAAAAACTTGAGCGGCACCACTACAAAATCACTGCTTCCCTCTGCGAAGGGACTATCTGTTTACTTTTATGTTGTGTCATCACCTTCTAAAATAAGCGCCAGAACCTAAGAGCACTATTGTCATGCTTATGCATTGTGTAGCTAATGTTGGGTGCATCATGACTGGATCTTTTCTACCATGAATTACAATGTTTACTCGCTGCTTGGACTTTGTAGGTGCTCTGCATTTATGTTTTGCGGTCTCAGAAAGGGTTAGCGAGATGCCACTATTGTCATATTATGTCATGGTTGTTTTGACAACGTGTTGTTGTCTGAGATATCTTATTTTTTCTCGCTTGCTGATTATGTCATTGCTATGAGTTAATACAATTTTTAAGAGTTATTGTTGGCATGGTTAGTTATAATATTGGCTGAAAACCTGGGTGTTGTTTAAGCTTATTTATGCAAACAAGAGCAAAAGAGTTCGTAAAAGTTTTTCTTTTTCACTTTCAGTTTATTAACTGAATTTCTTGAGGACAAGCAAAGGTTTAAGCTTGGGGGACTTGATACATCTCTGTCATATCTACTTTTAGTAACGCTTTTCCTCTTGGTTTCGACTCTAATTTGCATGATTTGAATGAAACTAACCCGGACTGACACTGTTTTTAGCAGAACTACCATGGTGTTGTTTTTTGTGCAGAAATAAAAGTTCTCGGAATGGAACAAAACTTCACGAGGATTTTTTATACAATATATGAGAATTTCTTGAACCAAGAACCACCGGAGGGGGCACCTGGGTGGGCACAACCCACCAGGGCGTGCCCCCCTCCAGGCACGCCCAGGTGGGTTGTCCCCACCTGGTGGCCCCGCACACCCTGAAATTGACGCTATAATGTCCTATTTTTCTAGAAAAAATCAAGGAGAAAGAATTATCACGTTTCGCGAGACGGAGCCGTCGTCATCTGTTGTTCTTCATTGGGAGGCCAGACCTGGAGTCCGTTTGGGGCTCTGGAGAGGGAGATCTTCGATCTTCATCATCACCAACCCTTCTCCATCGCCGATTACATGATGCTCCCCACCGAGAGTGAGTAATTCCTTCATAGTCTCGCTGGTCAGTGAGGAGTTGGATGAAATTCATCATGTAGTCTAGTTAGTTTTGTTAGGGCCTGATCCCTAGTATCCACTATGTCTGAGATTGATGTTGCTATGACTTTGCAATGCTTAATTCTTGTCACTTTGGGCCCGAGTGGCATGATTTCAGATCTAAACCATTTATGTTATCACCATATATCCATGTTCTAGATCTGATCTCGCAAGTTATAGTCACGTACTACGTGTTATGATCCGGCAACCCCGGAGTGACAATAGTCGGGACCACTCCTGGTTTATAACCATAGTTCAAGGAGTTCATGTATTCATCGTGTATTAATGCTTTCCTTTGGTTCTCTATTAAAAGGAGGCCTTAATATCCCTTAGTTTCCAATAGGACCTTGCTGCCACGGGAGGGTAGGACAAAAGATGTCATGCAAGTTCTTTCCATAAGCAAGTGTGCCTATTTACGGAATACATGCCTACATTATATTTATGAACTGGAGCTAGTGCCGTATCTCCCTAGGTTATGACTATCACATGATGAATATCATCCAACAAATCATCGATCCAATGCCTATGAATTTCTCTTATATGGTTATTGCTCAGTTACTACTGCTATTGTTACTGTTGCACTTGCTACACAATTACTGTTATCACTGTTACCGTCACTATTGCTGCTGCTACTATTATCAAAACGATAATACTACTTTGCTACTGATCACTTTACTGCAGATAATTAATCTACAGGTGTGGTTGAATTGACAACTCAGCTGCTAATACTTACAAATATTCTTTGGCTCCCCTTGTGTCGAATCTATAAATTTTGGTTGAATACTCTACCCTCGAAAACTATTGCGATCCCATATACTTGTGGGTTATCAGAATGCTAACAAGGTGCATGAGCACAACCGCAATCTGCGACCAGGCGGCCAAGGCAGCCCAAACGGCCGCTATTTTTTCTCAGGTGTCGACAGCAACATCTGCCTCAGGGATAGCAACCGGCGAGAGCGGCACAAAATCTGTCCGTTCCACAGCGGTGGCCTTAGCCCTGATAGAGGCCACCCACACCCAGCTCGTGGTGGTCACTGCACAAATCGCCTCTCTGACAATGGTCGGCAACCCACGTTCGAAGAGTTGGCAATCGCCAAGAGTGTTCGAGCAGCCGTCTGTTCCTCCGCCGTATACCTTGCCACGATGGAGCCCGTCCAAGCCCAGATCGCGACCGCCCACACCCAGCTTGTGGCGGCCTTTTCCAAGGAGATGGCAGACGTGAATGGCGAGATGCTTGCCGAGTATGGTGCAATGGATGCCATGGAGCCCCTTCGCAAGGAGGCCGTCGGGCGCGACCTGGACATGGAGGAGGCAGCAAAGATCAACAATAACCAGCCGTAGTAGTACTTGTCAGATTAAGGGATCCACAAACCCTTGAGAGGTTCAAACTCTGGGGTGCGTGTGGAGATCTCAACCTACCCAGCCTGCCTACTCGCGATCCTCCTAAGCCTAGCACGTCAAGCTCAAAGAGACAAGGAGACACAACAGTTTATCCTGGTTCGGGCCACCTTGCGGTGTAATACCCTACTCCAGCGTTTTGGTGGATCGCCTCGAAGGGCTGAGGATGAACTAGTACAGTGGATGAACTAGCCTCAGGAGGTGAGGTGTTCTTGATCTCAAGGGAGCTGGTGTGGTGTGAGCAAGTTCGACTTGGCCTCTTTCTATGGTGGTGGCTAGTCCTATTTATAGTGTCCATGGTCCTCTTCCCAAATATTGACGGGAAGGGATACCACAATGGACGGATTTGAAAGGGGACAAGTAGTACAACTTATCCTGACAAAAGTAGTCTTTACCTGCAAAAAGCCTCTGGTCGTGACGCTGTGGTGGGCTCTTTGATGACCTTCGTCCTGCCGTCCTGGCGGTCTTGGTCTTGTTGCATCAAAATGGAAACCTTTGGCTGATTCCTCGGGACTCCGCGCCTGTGACCTGCCTCCTTTGCACCAAAGAGGAAACCTGCGCTCTGCGCCCGCCTGGAGCCCACCTCGCACCCGCCTGGCCTTGGTCTTCATGGCTCACGTCAGCTGAGACTCGTGAGGTGAACCTTACATAGAACTCTCCGCCCCTCGGGAGCCAGCCTCAGGAGGCTGATCCCTTCAGGGGTCTTGGCATCGTTCGCCTCGCGAGGCTTGGCCCCTTGCGAGGGTCTTGTGTTGTTGATGCTAAAGTTGGGCCATACCAGGCCATCGACGGAGCCACGTGGTGGGCCGCAGGCAGGCAGGGCTGGATACCCCCATATCCAGGACACCGACAGTAGCCCCCAGGCCGAAGGCACGCTCGAACTTGGCTTCCAGGCAAAGCCAAAGGGCAAGTGTGGAGCGCCGCAGGCCCTAACCGCCCGCGGCCTTGATGACGCCTGGTGATTGATGGGACGTGGGCGACTCCGCTTCCCCATGCTGCGTCGGCAACTGCTCAACTTGACAACTGCATGTTGCATGCAGAGAGACTCATCATTACTGGAGATCGTGGGAGGCCGACGATTTACCTTCTCCTGGCTATAAATGTGCGAGCGGGCAGAGCCCCTGCCCATCTCTCTTTCGTCTTGCTCCCATCTACTCCTCTCTTCTCCATCTTGCTCCCATGGCATCGCCGAGGAGGTTTTCAGTGGCTGAGAAGGGGAAAGCTTCTAAGGAGGAGCCAACCACTCCACCGCCTAAGAGGGGCCGCAGCCGTCCCCGCAAGCAACCCACGGCTCCTGTGGCGGCTTCTAAGGGGCGCGGGCGCGCACCCCCCAGAGGCGGCGTTGCTCTTGGCGCCCGCAATGGCACCTCTTCTCGCGGCGGGGGCCACCGGCTTCGGAGCAGCCCCCATGACGAAGGGAGGCGCGCCGTGATCGTGCGCCCGCCTCGGCCGCACTTCTCCTTGCTGGACGTGCTCCCTGAGTTCGTGGTGTGGTCCGAGAGCCCGACCGGCACCTCGCTCCGACTTCCGCGCTTCTTCTCCGGCGAGCTTCCTTCTTCGGGGCTCGATGGCCTCTGGCTGCAGGCTGACGGGTGCTACAGCAGAGCTTCGTGGGTCGGGGCTGACGTCGCCGCTTCCGGTAGCATGGTCCTGACCCGCGACTGGCAGACATTTACCCGCGCGCAAGGCCTGGGCCGAAGGTGCACTCTTCACTTCAAGTGCGACGGCCGGGCTACCCTCTACGTGAGGGTGTTCAGGGAGGACGGCCGCTGCGTGGGGTGCTGCCTGGAGGATGGGAGTGACGACGAAGGTGGCAATGGTGAGCTTGGTCTTGGCGGAGTGCGCTCCTCCTCTCGTGACGACAGTTCTTCCTCGGATGAGAGCTCAAGCAGTGGTTGCTACGACCGGCCTCCCCATCGTCGTGCTCGTGTTGAGGACGCCGGTGGTTCATCCCGCCGCGGGGCCCAAGTTAATCTGGAGAGGAGCCCGGCGTGAGGCTGGGGGCCGACGAACTTGGACTCAAGACCGGTACCTTGAGGCGCTGCTTGAGGATGCGGTGCTGGTGCCGGGTTTGTACGCCTTTGGGCCCTGTTTGTTTAGCCTTTCCTTTCTCCTGTAATTCGAAAAAAGATGATGTAACCCGCTGGGGTGTGTAATGAACCATTGCAGTTATGCCCTTTATGCTATGCCTGCTATCTGAATGCCATGTCGTAATGTTTGTGCTCTGGGTAGGCAAGGGTAGGATAACTTAGCTTGGTATGTGCGTAGCAGTTTTCCGCCTCGTGAGGACTTGGCCGCAGGTACATGATGGGCCCCCCTTCCCGGGGAGCCGTGGGGTCTCAAGAGCTGCCACAGAGCTGCCGTAGGGCTGCTCTCAAGAGAAAAGAAAAGACTGTCAAGCGGCTCACTCCTTCTTATGTGAGCCCCCTGCCATAGATTAGCTTGGACTTGACGCACCGTGTCGCACTGCCCGGGGGGCACGAACATGAGGGGTGCTGGTGCCCATGAGCTTGATCGAGGGCTCCTCACAAGGATGAAGCCGAAACACCAGGATTCAGGGCGGTGCGTGCGTGCAAAGATATGCCTGATGCGCACACGCCTGCCTAGCCCCACGCGTGAGGTGCACGAGAGGAAGTGACGGGCGACTGCCGCCTCCTTCACGCCCTCAGGCAAAAAACAACTCAGGAAGAAAACAACTCAAGGGATCAGAGTTCGAGAATACCAAATCCATTGAAAGGTTACTAAAAGATTGCAAGCAACTTTGGAAAGCAAATGAACAGCCACGTCCGGCACCTAAACTAGTCTTCTCACCAGCGCGGAGCTAAGTGCTGCCACTAAGACGTGGGAGGGAGCTCCCACGAGGCCGCAGGGCCACTCTCAGGAGACTCCATGGCATGTACATTCGCACTCATTATTACGTGAGAGTGTCACAAGCGGAGACCTTCACAGGCCGGAGCCTTGCTTCACATGTCGGAGCCTTTCTTTAGGGATAGAACTTCTGGAGGTGCTGGATGTTCCAGGCGTTCTGGATGGGGACCTCGTCCTGTGTCTCAAAGCGCGCGGAGCTAGGCCTGGAGACACGGGCAATCCTAAATGGGCCATCCCACATGGGAGAGAGCTTGTGCAGCCCCTCCCTGTAGAGCACCCACCTCAGGACGAGGTCTCCCACCTCTAACGTCCTGGGGCAGACATTGCGGCAGTGGTACCGCTGCAGCGCCTGCTGGTACCTTGCCGCCTGGAGCGAGGCTTGTCGGTGGCGTTCCTCCCCAGCATGAGATCCATTCCCCGCGTGGCATCCTGGCGTGCCTCGTCGAATGCCAGGACCCGCATGGAGCGATGCTTGACCTCGTGAGGGAGAATCGCTTCTGCTCCGTAGACGAGGAAGAACGGCGCCTCTCCCATTGGCTTGGTCATGGTGGTGCAGATGGACCATAGCACGGACAGCAGCTTGTTGAGCTAGCCCCTGCTGCAGGCCTCGAGCTTCTTCTTGAAGGTCCTGGTCTTGAGCCCCCTCAGGACTTTTGCGTTGGCCCGCTTAGCCTGGCCGTTGCTCCGTGGGTGTGCCACTGAGGCGTAGCATATCTGCGTTCCAAGGTTAGCACAATATGTTTTGAAAAGGTTGCTGGTGAACTGTGAGCCGTTGTCAATGATGATGCAGTTGGGGACCCCAAACCAGCTCATGATTCCCTTGATGAACTTGACGGCCGATCCAGCTGGGACAGTGCGCACGGCTTCTACCTCCGCCCACTTGGTGAACTTGTCGATGTCAACGTAGAGGTATCGGTAGCCCCCCGGCGCCTGAGGGAATGGCCCCAAGATGTCCAGCCCCCAGACCGTGAACGGCCACGTGAGCAGGATTGTTTGGAGGCCCTGTGCGGGCTAGTGGATTTGCTTGGCGTGAAACTGGCATGCTTCACAAGAGCGCACCAACTCTGCAGTGTCATTGAGTGCAGTGGGCCAGTAGAAGCCGCTGTGGAACGCCTTGCCCACCAGAGTGCGTGACGAGGAATGATGCCCGCAGTCGCCACCATGTATGTCCGCTAGCAACTCGAGCCCTTTTTCCCTGGAGATGCACCGCAACAAAACGTCATTAGGCTTCTTGCAATATAACTCACCATCTCGGATGCAGTACGCGGTAGCTTGATGGGCCACACGCTCGATGTCTTATTCCTTCTCTAGCAGGGTCCCCTGAAGTAAGTACACCTTGAACTCCTCGGTCCAGCACACCTCCTGAGGATCGAGGGCAAGCAGCAGGCGGGCCCTCAAGGGGTGGCCACAGGCTGGGGCGCCCGTCTCGGGTGCCTGCGGCAAGTCCTCCTGAGGCGGTGCTGGAGTCGTGGCATGGGGAGTCGCAGATGGCTTGAAGAGCCACTCCACAAACACCCCTGGCTCCTGAGGGAGCCTGCGGGAGGCCCACTTGGCAATGTCATCCGCTTCCTTGTTCGTTCCGCGCGGCACGTGCTGTAGCTCCACACCCATGAACCGCTTCTCCATCTTGCGCACCTCTTCAAGGTACGCCTCCATGTGCTCGTCCTTAGGTGTGTACTCCTTGTTGGAGAAGTTGACGAGGAGCTGAGAGTCGCCCTTGATGGTGAGGCACTTTACTCCCAGCGCAGCCGTGGCCCTGAGCCCGGCGAGCAAGCCCTTGAATTTTGCAATGTTGTTGGAGACCTTCTCGCCCTGCTGGAAGCAGAGCTGCACTACGTAGCAGAGCTTGTACTTGGTGGGTGAGATGAGGATGCCCCCCGCTCCTGTGCCTTGTCGCGCAAATGCCCCATCAAAGTACATGATCCATCCATCCGGTTCCTCGTCTCCTGGAAGGAGGGAGCGGTCCTCGCCTACTCCATGGTCGGGAGTGTCAGTCCTCTCGGCCACGAAGTCCGCGAGGGCCACGCCCTTGACGACCCTGGTGGTGCTGAACTCCAGATTGAACGCCTGAAGCTCGATGGTCCATTCAGCAACTCACCCGGCGGCGTTCGGGCTTGGGAGCACCCTCTACAGTGGGTACACCGAAACAACCTTGATGGGGTGGCCTTGAAAGTTGTGGCGCAGCTTCCGGAGGCGACCAAGAGCGCGAGCAGGAGTTTCGGGGGCATGGGGTAGCACGCCCGGGCCTCCCTCAGTACCGTGCTGACAAAGTAGACAGGGTACTCGATGAGGGGGGAGGCATCAGCAGAGTCCTGTTTTCGTGAGGGTGTGGGCCCTCCATCCCTTCTTGAGGTCCACCCTCGGGAGCCTCGATGGCTGCGGGGTCGACTGTGGCCTCAGGGGGAATGTCGACCACCGAGTCGGTCGAGGCCCCAGAGGCATCTTCCTAAGGGTGCTGCGCCTTGCTCGATGGTTGTGCATCCTTCTGAGATTTCTTGGTTGGGCGTTCCTTCCTTAGTGCCACCAGGGCGACACTGGCTGAGTGAGGGGTGGCTGCCAGATAGAGGACCAAGGGCTCAAGAGGGCATGGTGCCACCATCACTGGCGGGCTAGTCAAATATCTATTGAGGTCTTGGAAGGTTGCGTCCGCCTCTCAGGTCCACTCGAATGGCTCCTTCCTCTTCATCAGCTTGAAAAACGAGAGGGCGCGCTCCCCTACCTTGGAAATGAAGCGCCCAAGTGAGGTTACGCAGCCCGCCAGCTTCTGCATCTCCTTCAGGGTTAGTGGGGGCTCATGTCCTTTATCGCCTTAACCTTCTCTGGGTTGGCCTCGATCCCTCTATGTGACACCAAGTGAAGGAAATATGCCCTAGAGGCAATAATAAAGTTTTTATTTATATTTCCTTATATCATGATAAATGTTTATTATTCATGCTAGAATTGTATTAATTGGAAACTTAGTACATGTGTGAATACATAGACAAACAAAGTGTCACTAGTATGCCTCTACTTGACTAGCTCGTTGAATCAAAGATGGTTAAGTTTCCTAGCCATAGACATAAGTTGTCATTTGATTAACGGTATCACATCATTATAGAATGATGTGATTGACTTGACCCATTCCATTATCTTAGCACTTGATCGTTTAGTTTGTTGCTATTGCTTTCTTCATGACTTATACATGTTCCTATGACTATGAGATTATGCAACTCCAGAATACCGGAGGAACACTTTGTGTGCTACCAAACGTCACAACGTAACCGGGTGATTATAAAGGTGCTCTATAGGTGTCTCCGATGGTACTTGTTGAGTTGGCATAGATCGAGATTAGGATTTGTCACTCCGATTGTCAAAGAGGTATCTCTGGGCCCTCTCGGTAATGCACATCACTATAAGCCTTGCAATAAATGTGACTAATGAGTTAGTTGAGGGATAATGTGTTACGGAACGAGTAAAGAGACTTTTCGGTAACGAGATTGAACTAGGTATTGAGATACCGATGATCGAATCTCGGGCAAATAGCATACTGATGACAAAGGGAACAACGTATGTTGTTATGCGGTTTGACCGATAAAGATTTTCGTAGAATATGTAGGAGCCAATATGAGCATCCAGGTTCCACTATTGGTTATTGACCGGAGACATGTCTCGGTCATGTATACATAGTTCTTAAACCCGTAGGGTCCACACGCTTAACGTTCGGTGACGATCGATATTATGAGTTTATGTGTTTTGATATACCGAAGGTTGCTCAGAGTCTCGGATGAGATCACGAACATGAAGAGGAGTCTCGAAATGGTCGAGATATAAAGATCGATATATTGGATGACTATATTCGGACACCGGATGAGTTCCGAGGGTCACCAGATATTTATCAGAGTGCCGGGAGATTATTGGAACCCCCGGGGATCTAATGATCCTCCATGGGCCTTGTGGGAGAGAGAGAGAGAGGGCCTAGGGCTGGCCGCTCCCCCCCATTGGGAGTCCGAATTGGACAAGGAGGGGGGCCCCTCTTTCCTCCTTCTCTCCCTCTCCTTCCTCCCCCCTTCTCCTACTCCTACTAGGAAAGGAGAGTCCTACTCCCGGTGGGAGTAAGACTCCCCCCTTGGAGTTTCCTCCTCCTCGGCCGACCACCTCCCCCTAGATCCTTTATATACGGGGGTAGGGGGCACCCCAAGTCACACAAGTTGATCATTGATCTTTAGCCGTGTGCGGTGCCCCCTCCACCATAATCCACCTCGGTCATATTGTAGCAGTGCTTAGGCAAAGCCCTGCATCGGTAGCTTCATCAACACCGTCATCACGCTGTCGTGCTGAGGGAACTCTCCCACGAAGCTCTACTAGATCGTGAGTTCGTGGGACGTCACTGATCTGAACGTGTGCGGATCATGGAGGTGCCGTATGTTTGGTACTAGGATCGGTCGATCGTGAAGATGTACGACTACATCAACCGCGTTGTCATAACGCTTCTACTTACGGTCTACGAGGGTACATGGACGACACTCTCTCCTCTCGTTGCTATGCATCACCATGATCTTGCGTGTGCGTAGGAATTTTATTGAAATTACTACGTTCCCCAACAGTGGCATCCGAGCCAGGTTTATGCATAGATGTTATATGCACGATTAGAGCACAAGTGAGTTGCGGGCGATACTAGTCATACTGCTTACCAGCATGTCATACTTTGATTCGGCGGTACTGTTGGATGAAGTAGCCCGGACCAACATTACGCGTACGCTTACGCGAGACTAGTTCTATCGACGTGCTTCGCACACAGGTGGCTGGCGGGTGTCAGTTTCTCCAACTTTAGTTGAATCGATTGTGGCTATGCCTGGTCCTTGTGAAGGTTAAAACAACACATACTTGACGAAATATCATTGTGGTTTTAATGCGTGGGTAAGAACGGTTCTTGCTTAGCCCGTAGCAGCCACGTAAAACTTGCAACAACAAGGTAGAGGACATCTAACTTGTTTTTACAGGGCATGTTGTGATGTGATATGGTCAAGACATGATGCTATATTTTATTGTATGAGATGATCATTTTTTTGTAACGGAGTTATCGCCAACTGGCAGGAGCTATATGGTTGTCAGTTTATTGTATGAAATGCAATCGCCATGTAATTGCTTTACTTTATCACTAAGCGGTAGCGATAGTCGTAGAAGCAATAGTTGGCGAGACGATAACGATGCTACGATGGAGATCAAGGTGTCGTGCCAGTGACGATGGTGATCATGACGGTGCTTTGGAGATGGAGATCAAAGGCACAAGATGATGATGGCCATATCATATCACTTATATTGATTGCATGTGATGTTTTTCTTTTATGCATCTTATTTTGCTTAGATCGACGGTAGCATTATAAGATGATCTCTCACTAAATATCAAGGTATAAGTGTTCTTCCTGAGTATGCACTGTTGCGAAAGTTCGTCGTGCCGAGACACCACGTGATGATCGGGTGTGATAAGCTCTATGTTCACATACAACGGGTGCAAGCCAGTTTTGCACACGTAGAATACTTGGGTTAAACTGTACGAGCCTAGCATATGCATATATGGCCTCAGAACACTGAGACCGAAAGGTCGAGCGTGATTCATATAGTAGATATGATCAACATAGTGATGTTCACCATTGAAAACTACTCCATCTCATGTGATGATCGGACATGCTTTAGTTGATATGGATCACGTGACCACTTAGATGATTAGATGGATGTTTATCTAAGTGGGACTTCTTAAGTAATTTGATTAATTGAACTTTAATTTATCATGAACTTAGTACCTGATAGTGTTTTGGATGTCTATGTTGTTGTAGATAGATGGCCCATGCTGTTGTTCCGTTGATTTTTAATGCGTTCCTTCAGAAAGCTAAGTTGAAAGATGATGGTAGCAATTACACGGACTGGGTCCGTAACTTGAAGATTATCCTCATTGCTGCACAGAAGAATTACATTCTGGAAGCACCTCTAGGTGCAAGACCTGCTGCAGGAGCAACACTGGACGTTGTGAACGTCTGGCAGAGCAAAGCTGATGACTACTCGATAGTTCAGTGTGCCATGCTTTACGGCTTAGAACTGGGACTTCAACGACATTTTGAACGTCATGGAGCATATGAGATGTCCTAAGAGTTTAAGTTAATATTCCAGATTGAGAGATATGATGTCTCCAATAAGTTCTATAGCTGCAAGATGGAAGAGAATAGTTCTGTCAGTGAACATATACTCAAAATGTCTGGGTATAATAATCACTTGATTCAACTGTGAGTTAATCTTCCGGATGATAGTGTCATTGACAGATTTCTCAATCACTGCCACCAAGCTACAAGAGCTTTGTGATGAACTTTAATATGCAAGGGATGGAAAAGACAATTCCCGAGCTCTTCGCGATGCTAAAGGCTGCAGAGGTAGAAAACAAGAAGAAGCATCAAGTGTTGATGGTCAACAATACCACCAGTTTCAAGAAAAAGGGTAAAGGGAAGAAGGGAACTTCAAGAAGAATGGCAAACAAGTTGCTACTCAAGTGAAGAAGCCCAAGTCTAGACCTAAGCCTGAGACTGAGTGCTTCTACTACAAAGGGACTGGTCACTGGAAGCAGAACTGCCCCAATTATTTGGCGGATAAGAAGGATGGCAAGGTGAACAAAGGTATATTTGATATACATGTTATTGATGTGTACCTTACTAATGCTCGCACTAGTGCCTGGGTATTTGATACTAGTTCTGTTGCTAATATTTGCAACTCGAAACAGGGACTACGGATTAAGCGAAGGTTAGCTAAGGACAAGGTGACGATGCACATGGGAAATGGTTCCAAAGTCGATGTGATCGCGGTTGGCACGCTACCTCTACATCTACCTTCGGGATTAGTTTTAGACCTGAATAATTATTGTTTGGTGCCAGCGTTGAGCATGCACATTATATCTGGATCTTGTTTGATGCGAGACGGTTATTCATTTAAATCTGAGAATAATGGTTGTTCTATTTATATGAGTAATATCTTTTATGGTCATGCACCCTTGAAGAGTGGTCTATTTTTATTGAATCGCAATAGTAATGATACACATATTCATAATATTGAAGCCAAATGATGCAGAGTTGATAATGATAGTGCAACTTATTTGTGGCACTGCCGTTTGGGTCATATTGGTATAAAGCGCATGAAGAAACTCCATTCTGATGGACTTTTGGAATCACTTGATTATGAATCACTTGGTACTTGCGAACCATGCCTCATGGGGAAGATGATTAAAACTCTGTTCTCCGGAACAATGGAGCGAGCAACAGATTTGTTGGAAATCATACATACTGATGTATGTGGTCCGATGAATATTGAGGCTCGCGGCGGGTATCGTTATTTCTCACCTTCACAGATAATTTGAGCAGATATGGGTATATCTACTTAATGAAACATAAGTTTGAAACATTTGAAAAGTTCAAAGAATTTCAGAGTGAAGTGGAAAATCATCGTAACAAGAAAATAATGTTTCTACGATCTGATCATGGAGGAGAATATTTGAGTTACGAGTTTGGTCTTCATTTGAAACAATGCGGAATAGTTTCACAACTCACGCCACCCAGAACACCACAGTGTAATGGTGTGTCCGAACGTCATAATCGCACTTTATTAGATATGGTGCGATCTATGATGTCTCTTACTAATTTACCGCTGTCGTTTTGGGGTTATGCTTTAGAGACGGCTGCATTCACATTAAATAGGGCACCATCTAAATCCGTTGAGACGACGCCTTATGAACTGTGAATTGGCAAGAAACCAAAGTTCTCGTTTCTAAAAGTTTGGGGCTGCGATGCTTATGTGAAAAAGCTTCAACCTGATAAGCTCGAACCCAAATTGGAGAAATGTGTCTTCATAGGATACCCAAAGGAAACTGTTGGGTACACCTTCTATCACAGATCCGAAGGCAAGACATTCATTGCTAAGAATGGATCCTTTCTAGAGAAGGAGTTACTCTCGAAAGAAGTGAGTGGGAGGAAAGTAGACCTTGATGAGGTAACTGTACCTGCTCCCTTATTGAAAGTAGTTCATCACAGAAAACAGTTCCTGTGATCCCTACACCAATTAGTGAGGAAACTGATGATAATGATCATGACACTTTAGATCAAGTTACTACCGAACCTCGTAGGTCAACCAGAATAAGATCCGCACCAGAGTGGTACAGTAATCCTATTCTGGAGGTCATGTTACTTGACCATGACGAACCTATGAACTGTGAGGAAGCAATGATGAGCCCAGATTCCGCAAAATGGCTTGAGGCCATGAAATCTGAGATGGGATCCATGTATGAGAACAAAGTGTGGACTTTGGTTGACTTGCCCGATGATCAGCAAGCCATCGAGAATAAATGGATCTTCAATAAGAAGACAGACACTGGCGGTAATGTTACTGTCTACAAAGCTTGACTTGTTGCGAAAGGTTTTCGACAAGTTTAAGGAGTTGACTATGAAGAGACCTTCTCATCCGTAGCGATGCTTAAGTCCGTCCGAATCATGTTAGCAATTGCCGCATTTTATGATTATGAAATTTGGCAAATGGATGTAAAGACTGCATTCCTGAATGGATTTCTGGAAGAAGAGTTGTATATGATGCAACCTGAAGGTTTTATCAATCCAGAGGATGCTAACAAAGTGTGTAAGCTCCAGCGATCCATCTATTAACTGGTGCAAGCATCTCGGAGTTGGAATAAACGTTTTGATAGTGTGATCAAAGCATATGGTTTTATACAGACTTTTGGAGAAGACTGTATTTACAAGAAAGTGAGTGGGAGCTCTGTAGCATTTCTAATATTATATGTGGATGACATATTGTTGATTGGAAATGATATAGAATTTTTGGATAGCATAAAATGATACTTGAATAAGAGTTTTTCCTCGATGAAGCTGCTTATATATTGGGCATCAAGGTCTATAGAGATAGATCAAGACGCTTAATTGGACTTTCACAAAGTACATACCTTGATAAAGTTTTGAAGAAGTTCAAAATGGATCAAGCAAATAAAGGGTTATTGCCTGTGTTACAAGGTGTGAAGTTGAGTCAGACTCAATGCCCAACCACTGCAGAAGATAGAGAGAAAAAGAAAGGTGTTCCCTATGCTTCAGCCATAGGCTCTATCATGTATGCAATACTGTGTACCAGACATGATATGTGCCTTGCTATTAGTTTAGCAGGGAGGTACCAAAGTAATCCAAGAGTGGATCACTGGACAGCGGTCAAGAACATCTTGAAATACCTGAAAAGGACTAAGGATATGTTTCTCATTTATGGAGGTGACAAAGAGCCTGTCGTAAATGGTTACGTCGATGCAAGCTTTGACACTGATCCGGATGACTGTACGTCACAAACTAGATACGTGTTTATATTAGACGGTGGAGCTGTAAGTTCGTGCAGTTCTAAACAAAGCATCATGGCGAGATCTACGTGTGAAGCGGAATACATAGCTGCTTCGGAAGTAGCAAATGAAGGAGTCTAGATGAAGGAGTTCATATCCGATCTAGGTGTCATACCTAGTGCATCAGGTCCAATGAAAATCTTTTGTGACAATACTGGTGCAATTGCCTTGGCAAAGGAATCCAGATTTCACAAGAGAACCAAGCACATCAAGAGACGCTTCAATTCCATCCGCGATCAAGTCAAGGAAGGAGACATAGAGATTTGCAAGATACATACGGATCTGAATGTTGTAGAGCCGTTGACTAAGCCTCTCTCACGAGCAAAACATGATCATCACCAAAACTCCATGGGTGTTAGAATCATTACTATGTAATCTAGATTATTGACTCTAGTGCAAGTGGGAGACTAAAGGAAATATGCCCTAGAGGCAATAATAAAGTTGTTATTTATATTTCCTTATATCATGTTAAATGTTTATTATTCATGCTAGAATTGTTTTAACCGGAAACTTAGTACATGTGAGAATACATACACAAACAAAGTGTCACTAGTATGCCTCTACTTGACTAGCTCATTAAATCAAAGATGGTTAAGTTTCCTAGCCATAGACATGAGTTGTCATTTGACTAATGGGATCACATTATTATAGAATGATGTGATTGACTTGACCCATTCCGTTAGCTTAGCACTTGATCGTTTAGTTTGTTGCTATCGCTTTCTTCATGACTTATACATGTTCCTATGACTATGAGATTATGCAACTCCTGAATACCGGAGGAACACTTCGTGTGCTACCAAACGTCACAACATAACTGGGTGATTATAAAGGTGCTCTACAGGTGTCTCCGATGGTACTTGTTGAGTTGGCATAGATCGAGATTAGGATTTGTCACTCCGATTGTCGGAGAGGTATCTCTGGGCCCTTTCGGTAATGCACATCACTATAAGCCTTGCAAATAATTTGACTAATGAGTTAGTTGCAGGATGATGCATTACAGAATGAGTAAAGAGACTTGCCGGTAACGAGATTGAACTAGGTATTGAGATACCGACGATCGAATCTCGGGCAAGTAACATACCGATGACAAAGGGAACAACATATGTTGTTATCTGGTTTGACCGATAAAGATCTTCGTAGAATATGTAGGAGCCAATATGAGCATCCAGGTTCCCTATTGGTTATTGACCGGAGACATGTCTCGGTCATGTCTACATAGTTCTCGAACCCGTAGGGTCCGCACGCTGAACATTTGGTGATGATCGGTATTATGAGTTTATGTGTTTTGATGTACCGAAGGTTGTTCGGAGTACCGGAAGAGATCACAGACATGACGAGGAGTCTCGAAATGGTCGAGACATAAAGATTGATATATTGTATGCCTATATTCGGACACCGGATGAGTTCTGGGGGTCACCGGATATTTATCGGAGTGCCGAGAGGTTATCGGAACCCCCGAGGGATCTAATGGGCCAACATGGGCCTTGTGGGAGAGAGAGGAGAGGACCTAGGGCTGGCCACGGGCCCCTCTTGGGAGTCCGAATTGGACAAGAGGGGGGCGGGCGCCCCCTATTTCCTCCCTCTCTCCCTCTCCTTTCTTCCCCCTTCTCCTACTCCTACTAGGAAAGGGGAGTCCTACTCCCGGTGGGAGTAGGAGTCCCCCTTGGCACGCCCTCCTCCTTGGCCGGCCGCCTCCCCCTAGCTCCTTTATATACGGGGGCAGGGGGGCACCCCAGGGCACACAAGTTGATCATTGATCTTTAGTTGTGTGCGGTGCCCCCCTCCATAATAATCCACCTCGGTCATATCGTAGCGGTGCTTAGGCGAAGCCCTACGTCGGTAGCTTCATCAACACCATCATCACGCTATTGTGCTGACGGAACTCTCCCTCGAAGCTCTACTGGATCGTGAATTCATGGGACGTCACCGAGCTGAATGTGTGCAGATCGTGGAGGTGCCGTACGTTCGGTACTAGGATCGGTCGATCGTGAAGACGTACGACTACATCAACCGTGCTGTCATAACGCTTCCGCTTATGGTCTACGAGGGTACATGGACCACACTCTCCCCTCTCGTTGCTATGCATCACCATGATCTTGCGTGTGCATAGGATTTTTTTTGAAATTACTACATTCCCCAACACCAAGAAGCCCAACAGCTTGCCAGAGGGAACCCCGAATACATACTTCTCGGGATTAAGCCAAAGATCCACCTTGCGTAGGCTGGCAAACGTCTCCTCCAGATGTCCTATCAGGGTCCCGACCTCACGAGACTTCACCACTATATCATCAACATAGGCCTCTGCGTTCCTCCCGAGCTGCATGCCGAGGGCGATATGCATCAGCCGCTGGAAGGTTGCCCCAGCATTACGCAGCCCGAAGGGCATGCAAGTGTAGCAGTACACCCCGCAGGGGGTGATGAATGCCGTTTTCTCCACATCCTCCACGACCATCTTGATCTGGTGGTAGCCTGAGAAGGCATCCAGGAAGCACAACAGGTTGCATTCGGCGGTGGAGTCGATGATCTGGTCGATGCGCGGGAGCGGCAAGGGATCTTGCGGGCAGGCCTTGTTGAGGATGGTGAAGTCGACACACATGCGCTCATTCCCTCCCTTCTTGGGGACAATGACAGGGTTCTCCAGCCATTCCGGGTATCGTACCTCTCTGATGACCCCTGCGGCTTGTAGCTTGCGGGTTTCCTGGACGATGAAGGACTGCTTCTCGGTGGACTGACGGCGAGCCTTCTACTTCACTGGCCGCATGTTGGGGCATACCCTCAGGTGGTGCTCGATTATCCCCATTGGGACCCCAGCTAGGTTTTTGGGTTCCCATGCGAATACATCCTTGTTGGCTTGAAAAACTTGATCAATGTCTCCTCATGGTCCTGAGGGTGGCCAGCCCCTATGGTGAAGGTGGCGCTGGTCGCTCCATCCTCACTGACCAGCACTTGCTTCATCTCGGCTCGGTCTTGGGAGAACAACTGCTTCTTCTTGGCCAGCGCTGCTTCTGGGGCCTCCTAACCCCTCTTCTTGTCGGGCAGCGGGGGCGCAGCTGACCTAAAGGCGAGCTTGAGGGCATGCAGCGTGCCTTTGGTGTCCCCCGCGACCATGAGGACACCATTGCTGCCGGGCATCTTCATGAGGTTGTACGCAGGGTGAGTCACAGCCATAAACTGGGCCAAGGTCGGGAACCCCAGAACAACATTGTATGATAGGTCAATCCTAGCGATGTTGAAGTCGATGAGCTCGGTGCGGTAGTTGTCGCGGGTCCCGAAGGTGACAGGGAGGTGGATCTGCCCTAGGGGGCTGGTGGAGCCGCCGCCGACCCTGGAGAAAGGCTTGAAGGGGCGGAGCCGGCTGGGCGGCACATGCAGCAGGTCGAATGCCTCCGGGGAGAGCACGTTGAGGCCGGCTCCACTGTTGATGAGGATTCTGGTGACCGCCACGTGGCAGATGGTGGGGGTGCAACGCATTGGGAGCGCGCCTGCTCCTGTCGTGGCAGCAGGATGATCCTCGGGGCTGAAGGTGAGGTCGGCCTTGGGCGCCGCCCAGCCCGGGGGGAGCCCCCGAGCCCGCCTGGGTGGCGCCTACTCGCCGGTAGAACTGCTTGATGTGACGGTCGGAGGGTGGTACCTGCGAGCCACCTAGGAGAGCTGCGACGACCGGGGGCGCCGGTGCCACGTAGTGGGCAAGGAAGAGGTCGCGCAGCTCTTCCCAGGAGGCCATAGAGGAAGTCGGCAGGTTGAGCAACCAGGCACGTGGTGCTCCTACAAGGGCCATGGGGAGCCAGTTGGCCTTTACCTTGTCGTCTCCGTCAGCCGCCCAGACTGTCTCCTCGTATGCTTGAAGGCGACCGGATCCGCCACACCGTCATAACATGGTGGCATCTCCGGTCGGAACTTGGGAGGCCACCGCACCTGCCGCAGGGAGAGGGTGAAGCAGCGCAGCCCCAGCGCTTCTTCGGGAGCACATGTCGACTGGGCCAATGGAGGAGCGCCCGCCATCGGGGTCAGCAGCATGATCTAGTGGTCGAGGTAGAAGATTTTGACGCACCCCTACCTGGCGCGCCAAATGTTGAATTAAGGGATCCGCAAACCCTTGAGAGGTTCGATTTTTGGGGTGCGTGCGGAGATCTCAACCTACCCAGCCTACCTACTGGCGATCCTCCTAAGCCTAGCGCGTCAATCTCAAAGAGACAAAGAGACACAGTAGTTTATCCTGGTTCAGGACACCTTGTGGTGTAATACCCTACTCCAACATTTTGGTGGATTGCCTCGGAGGGCTGAGGATGAACTAGTATAGTGGATGAACTGGCCTCAGGAGGTGAGGTGTTCTTGAGCTCAAGGGAGCTTGTGTGGTGTGAGCTAGTTCGACTTGACCTCTTTCTATGGTGGTGGCTAGTCCTATTTATAGTGGCCTTGGTCCTCTTCCCAAATATTGGTGGGAAGGTATCCCACAACGGCCGGATTTGAAAGGGGACAAGTAGTACAACTTATCCTGACAAAAGTAGTCTTCACCTGCGAAAAGCCTCTGGTCGTGACGCTGCGGTGGGCTCGTTGATGACCTCCATCCTACCATCTTGGCGGTCTTGGTCTTGTTGCACCAGAACGGAAACCTTTGGCTGATTCCTTGGGACTCCGCGCCTGCAGCCTGCCTCCTTTGCACCGAAGAGGAAACCTGCGCTCTGCGCCCGCCTGGCGCCCGCCTGGCCTTGGTCGTCATGGCTCACGTCAGCTGAGCCTCATGAGGTGAACCTTGCATAGAACTCTCCGCCCCTCAGGAGCCAGCCTGAGGAGGCCGATCCCCTCAGGGATCTTGGTGTCGTCCGCCTCACGAGGCTTGGCCCCTCGCGAGGATCTTGTGTTGTTGATGCTAAAGTTGGGCTGTACGAGGCCGTCGATGGAGCCACGTGGTGGGCCGCAGGCAGGCAGGGCTGGATACCCCCATATCCAGGACGCCGACAATACTCTTTGTTTTGTTTAATTAAGAGCGCTAGTCTTTAATTTGTTAGAGTAATGTTTAGGACAGTTGGCTCTGTTTAATTGCTGAATTTCCTCGATTAAGAAGTGTGGGCATGCTGTAGTCTCCTTTGTGTACCCAAATTATGCAGTGATGTGGTTGACCAATGTAACCAGGGAAATTCAAACCAAAATTTTCACGTTCAGACTCATCACACACATGTTAAGTGTCAGGACCCCGACTCAATGCCAGATCGATCTAGTATGTAACACCTCATATCACTTTGTGGCCTCACGCACGGTATTCGCACGGGTGTCGCCTTACCTTTGCCCGGGACCATTTGCGCCTTTTGGCACACATATATGATAGTGTCGCTAGCATCCATATGATAAGGAGCCCGGGCTGACATGGCTAGTCATAAACCCAAAGTGGCACAAACTTACAGGGACAGGCATCCATGACCCAGCATCGAACGTGTCGGTCATCAGCGAGTGAATCCAGGCTGTAGCACTGGGCTAGCAGGACTCCGGTGAACCGGGCTGTAGTGGGCTAACAGGACTCCGGTATTCATCGCATGACATTTCCCCGAAGGGACAGACACAGGAACGAAGAAGGGCACATGCCGGCCAGCCTAAGTGTTCCGGAGCAGTAGCAAGCTACCATGGCTCAGTTGAAGCACTAGGAGACATTTCCCGGTAAGAAAGGCTACTAAGGATAAACAACTAGATAGTCAGATCCCACACATACCAAGCATTTCAATAACATACACACAATATGCTCGATATGTGCAAATACAACATGGCATCACAACATGACTCTACAACTCAAGTATTTTATTCAATAGGCTCCAAGGAGCGAGATATTACAAACATAGGTCTCATGACCCAACATTCAGAGCATACAAGTCAAAGCACATGCGTAAGCTTAACATGTCTGAGTACAGATATCTACAAATGAGAAAGGCTGAGAAGCCTGGCTATCTACTAGATCCTGCAGAGGGCACAAGATCATAGCTGAGGTAACAAGCTAAACGTCGAAGTCCACGCAGAACTACTAACGAGACCGAAATCTCTCTGCAAAAACATAAAATAGGCAAACATGAGTACAAATGTACCCAGCAAGACTTACATCAGAACTAACTACATATGCATCATTATCAACAAAGGGGATGCTGGGGTTTAACTGCAGCAAGCCAGCTTTGACTCGGTGGCTATCCTGAACTACGACTGCAAGTAACTCTTTTGAGGTGGCGCACACGAGTCCACATATTCACCATATCAATACACCACTATGGATCCGCTCCCGTCTCCCTACGAGAACGCCATCCATAGCACTCATGCTTATCTTGCGTATTTTAGAGTATCCACTTCCACTTGTCTATGAACTGTTATAGGCAACCCAGAAGTCCTTTACCACGGACACGGCTATTCGAATAGATGATGTTAACCCTGCAGGGGTGTAATTCTTCACACACGCTCTCACCACTTACCGCCATGTACACATCATGTATCTCGGCAACCTTCAAGCGGAAGCCTGGCGAGGGTGTCGGCCATGGCCTACCTAAACACTCAAGTCTCTAGTATAGGTTTATCGCCTATTCAGGTTCCATCTGCAGGGAGTCCGGCCGAGGTTTCCACATACGGCCCCGAACGATGTGTACAGGGTTCCGCGACACCAAACGGGTGCCCAGTATACCCGGCCACGTGCCTACCGCATCACAGCCCACCCCTCCGGTCAGCGCTGCCCACGGCCTCCAACATATTACAAACACCAGAAACTACTTGCAACTCCTGGATAGAGGACAAGGGTGGTTAAGAAGCCGAGAGAGTCAATTAAGGATCCCAATGTGTGGTAGTAGCTATTCATGGATCACAAACACAGAACTTAGTTCCCGAGGACAGCTTCAATGAGACAACCCACCATGTACTCCTACATGGCCTCTCACCG
The DNA here is from genome assembly GCF_018294505.1 of Triticum aestivum. Lineage (NCBI taxonomy): Eukaryota > Viridiplantae > Streptophyta > Magnoliopsida > Poales > Poaceae > Triticum > Triticum aestivum. Next base: position 426,319,998 of record NC_057813.1, on the reverse strand, counting down.
CTACCTTTACCAAATCGTGTTCACACACTTAGCTCACACACAGTAGGACATGTTCACACACCTCTGATTCATCCCCGATGAATCAGACCTGACTCAACTCTAAGCAGTAGCAGGCATGACAAACAAGCATGAATGAGTAGGCACATCAGGGCTCAAACAACTCCTACTCATGCTAGTGGGTTTCATCTATTTACTGTGGCAATGATAGGTCATGCAGAGGATAAAGGGGTTCAGCTATCGCAACAAGTAACAAATGAATCATTGTTGTCCTAATGCAGTAAAGAGAGCAGGAGCAAGAGAGTGGGATTGTATCGGAATGAACAAGGGGGTTTTTCTTGCCTGATGGAGTGGTAGTGGAATACTGCCCTTCAGTTGGATACTCGTGAATATACTCGGAGGCAGGACCTACCACGAAGAACACATCGAAACACGATCACCACATGGCAATATGCAACAATATGATGCATGCTATGACATGGCAATATGAATGTGTTTTGGCTAATGCAAGCTGGAACAGATTGAAATGAGTCCATTTGAACCAAAGATTCAAATGCAAACCCATTTTATGAAGTCATAAAGGTGCATTACCTTGTTTCACCTAAACAACAAGGTTAAAGTGTTCTAACATGCATGAAATCAGTACAACTGGAAATATTGGATTTTTCTGATCAAATTTCATATATAATTTGTTTGATTTGGAGCTACGGTTGATTTTCTATGATTTTTAGAAGTTTTGGCTATTTTCTGGAATTTCCTGTATAAGAAGAAATCTAGAAAAAGAGTTACTGCTTCGGTACTACGTCACTGTGACGTCAGCAGGTCAATGGGGCGGTCCAGGTCAAACTGACCGGCGGGTCCCGCGTGTTAGGGTAATTAGCCTAGCTAATTTTTAGTTAGCACTAAAACTAATTTAGTTAGCAGACGGGCCTCACCCGTCATGGACTCAGGGGGAAGTCAACCTGGGCCCACACAGAGTCAACCAGGGTCAAACACGGTCAAACTCACCGGTTTTTAGCCGCCGGCGAGGCCAGACGCGGCGGTGGGAGTGTGGTTTCGGGCTCCGACGACCAAAACGACGGCGGAGCACGTCTACATGATGCGGGGAGCGAGCCACATCGTTTGGTGGCAGTGGTGGAGCTCGGGGTGGCCGGAAACGTTGCCAGCGACGACCTTGGCGGTCGTCGGAGTTTGGCCGAGGTCGAACACGGCGCTAGAGGGCACGGCAAGGCGTGTGGGGTGGTGTTTTGGGCTCCTGCGAGTGTGGTGAGGGCGGCGGTGTGCTCAAAATCGAGCCAACGTGGCTGTGGCCACGACGGCGACGTGCGGTGGCGGCGGCGAGTGCGGCCGAGCTCGGTGCAGTCGATGCAAGGCTCGAGAGCGAGAAAGAGAGGGATGGAGAGGTGAATCAGCTCACGGCGAACACAACGGTGCAGACGACGCGGTCGGGGACGAGCTGGTGCGGCGGATACGGCGAGGGGGATCTGCGGCGGTGTTCGGTGAAGACGAGCTCGATGGAGACGAGGGAGAGTGTGCGAGCACTCGGGGCTCGGCTAGCTCGACGTTGCGGACGATGGCGGAGCTCTTGGACAAGTCAGTGCGGCGTGGGGACGACGGCGGATGCAGGCTTCATGGTGGCGTGGGTGCGGCAGCGTCGGCCATGGCGTGAGAGGGCGAGGGAGAGAGGCAGGGGGCGTGTGAGGTGTCTGCAGGGTCGGGGCGGCAACGTGGAGCCTGCCTAGGTGTGCACGGGCGCGGGCGGCAAGCAGGTGGCTCCGTGGCGAGCTCGCGCTCGTCGGCGTCACCTCTGTTCCTACCTGGCGAGGATGAAGCAGCTGGCTAGCATGGGCCAGCATAGTGCTGGGCCTGGCAGGTGGGCTGCCAGGTGGGCTGCGGCTAGGTAAGTTCCTTCGTTCTCTTTTAAATTCTGTTTTTCTATTTTTCTGTAAGTTTGTGGCTTTATTAAAAATACTTAGGCATCATCAAAAATCCTGAAAATAATTAGGGGCTCTATTTAGATTATTTCCAATAGCCCACACTTATTTTCAGAATTATTTGAGCATTAAAAATATTTTATAGTATTTATATGCCCAAATGCAAATAGTAATGATTTAACCCAATGACCTTATGTGTCCTATAAAAATGTGAACCCATTTTGTCAGAGGTTCTAACCCAAAACAAAAAGGGTAGAATTTTTAGAAGGGCATGTCAGGTTCATTGAAAATAATTTTAGTAAACCCTAGTTGTTTTCAAGGGGGGGGGGTGCTGGGGGTTCTGTCATCCCCATTTCAAGTTTTCTGGAAATGTAAACATGATGCAACACTCTAATGCATGAACCAGCTAGGATGTGAGATTAAGCTATATGAATCGTTTGTGATGTTCACATATTGTACACAACTAAATAAGGGACCGTGTCTGATGACACTTTGTGCACCAGATTTTTCGCTGCACCGATTCAAAATTTTCGGCTTCCATAGAAATATCTACCTCCCCACCCCTCCCCCTTACCAAAAGCCACATTTCCCCTATTTCTGCCTTCCTTACCAAGTTCAAACCTTCACTCCTTGCTTGCAGCGCCGCCTCCTAGCCGGCGGCCCTCCTTCACGCTGCCCAGCCTCGTCTATCCAGGAAGGTAATCCACACCCGACCCCATACTCCTCCTCCTCCTTCCACATCCCACGTGCCTCGGCCGCCGGCGTGACACCTTCCACCCAAATCACTGACCCTCCACCAAATATGCACTGCCTTAAGCCATGGTGCACATAGTATAGCCAGGAGCTCAAGGAGCATCCTGGTAGCGGAGAAGCAAATCACGGTTGCACACGCGGATGAGGTCATGATGGCTGCTATTCGTGTCGATTCCCAGATCTTGTAGGAGAACCTCGCCGTCGAGGCCACCGTCGACGCCTCACGCTCCGACACCGCGGCGCGGTTGGCTTCTTTAAACGACAGTTCGTGGCATTTTCTCAAGGCCACCCTCGGTGCCTTCGACGAAGACTACAAGGTGTTTTCTTAGGGTGCACATGCTTACATCAACTCGAGAGCCAGCAGGTTGGTGCCTGGAGCAGCTCAGGCAACTCACCACTATGACGAGGGCACCCTTGATATGGAGGCATCGCCCTCTTCCATGTCCAAGGAGCCAATCATCATCGATATCTCCGACGATGAGGAGTAGCTTGTCTTATTAGCTCACTATAAGGACCATGTTCAGTTTGCTAGCTATACCGCTTAAGCATGCTCGGTTTACCCATTGCATGTGCTGGTCCTGCCTTTCCTTAACAAATTCTAGTGAATTGTGCTATCTAATTTTACCATGCAATCTGTTGCTCTAGTGTATATGTTCTATATGTCGTGCAATGTGGTGCTCACTTATTAACTGTTTGGTTAATTAGTTGTCATCTTCAGTTAAATTTTTGGTTCAATTCTGCAAATGTGATGTTCAATTCTTCAGGCTGCAATTTTGTATTGTCTTCCATGTGAGAAATAGATCGAATTTATCTTTACAAAATACATGAGAAACAAATACAATTGCTATATTTCCAAGTTGTCAAACATGCTTGGTTTGGTTAACTCTCTGATCTTTTAATATGTTCACTACCGGAGGATGCTGCTAACGCAACACTATGACCAGAGACCCTTCAACGAAATTGTACGCGATGCAATAATCGCAAACGTTGGTGTAAAAAACCCATCAAAAAGGTGCAAAACGTTTGCGATGGCGGATTCATCAAACACAGTTCAGATTTTAGTTTTGTGTGTGATGCAGGACATACGGTTCAGTTCAATTAACTGTTTGCAATGAGGAGGAACAAAATAAACGGGCAGCCAGATGTAGGTTTGTGCGATATACAACACACGGTTCACTCGGATGAACTATTTGTGATTAGGCAACACAAAACAAAAGATCAGCCAGATGAAGGCATGTGTGATATACAGCATGCGATTCACTCGGATGAACTGTTTGCTTTGAGCCAAGAGAACATCAATGGTTCAATGTAACAAGATGTGTGTGATACGCGGCAAACAGGTCTGTCATTAGAAACATGTGGGAAGACCTATAACAACACAGACGATTCCTGTTAACAAGCCGTGTGTGTTGTGAGCAAACGATTGCTGGTATACAATTGTGAGTGATTAATAAAAACATCACCGACGGGTTCCATTGTTTAGTCCGTGTGTGATGTGATTTTCTTTGTCCGCACAACATCTACGCTCTGTCTATAGAGCATCAACATATATACTTACAAAGACAATGTTGCATAACCAAATTAAGCATACAATTACACAAGTGACTACACACATAACATTTCCACACACCAAAGTAAGAAATTACATGCATATTAAACTAGGAGAAATGAGGATCTAATCACCTACTTATTGTTGCGATGACACTTACAATTGCTCTGCTTCCGGCTGGATCCCTGGCCGTTTTGGGAAAGGAGGCACTTCCTCATGTCAATGATCTGCCTGTACATGTCATAGCTCGTGTACGCCTCCTGGGCTGCGTACACGACCTTAGCTTTGTCGAGTATCTCCATCCAGGCCGAGTGCCAGGCACGCTTGTCCTTGTTTCAGGAATTCTTCATGTCTCTGTAGTAGGGGTCGATGATGGCCTCTGCGAGGTGAACCAGTGAGTCCTTCTCATGCTCCTTGCTCCCCTAGATCTTGTATTGGCCATGGATGTCGACAAGAACCTGGCAGGCGATGCCTGAATTGTCGAGTGCATTTCGATCGTTGGTGATGTCCACCATAGCGAACATGTAGTGGGGTCTGTTGACAAACCTGGCGAAACATTCGCAAGTCCTTGTGTCCAGGCAGTAGTGGTAGACGAGGACGTGGTGGCGCATGCACATCTGGGCGACGATGACCTTGGGACAAGATGCGACATGAGTGCGGGTGTACTCGAGGTCGATCCTGGCCACATGCAAGCAACAGCTCCATGATGTGGATGGAGTGCTCCACCCAGATCTGGTCGTTGGTGTACACCACCAAGAGGTCTATGAACCTTCTGCGGGTGTCCACCACGACATGCATGGTGAACTGTTGCTCGTCGTCGGCAGCCGCTCCGAGCGCCATTGGAGCCACGCAGGATACCCTCTAAGAATTTCTTGTGGTGGGTGTGCTTCTTGCAATGGTGGGGCGTGATCAAAAGGTTAAAGAGACACAAGGGTTAAATGGCCGCTGTAATAAATGGGGGCCGGCCGGCCTATAATTGTCACATCTTGTTTCGGGGTTCATAGCAGAGGATTCCTGTGCACGCATGATAACACCACATATCACGTGTTTCGTTTGACCATGTGTGGGCTCGATGAGGCGCCAAATGTATCGCCGATGAGCCTATTCCTGCGCTACCGCGCAGTTTACTGTGCTAGCTTCCCGCCTGGCTAGTTTGGCCACGCCTCGGTTAGAAGACGGACAAATTGTGGGCGTTTATTGGCAAAAAGCTTTGTAAAAACAAAGTGTGTGGAATGACTTTGGTCATAATTTTACCCGTGGGTGATGAGGTCAAAGTTACACAGAAGGGTGATGATGGACACTCGAGTGCAATAATTAGTTCTACGCTCTACAGGGCACATAGTTGAAGAAACCAACTGTGTGCAATAATCTCGAAGATCACAGTCGAGTTAGCTATACAAATCATGTGTTGTGAGACCAACAAGGTAAACATATTCGAGAATGGTTAATAAAATCTAAGATCATTGCATATTAAGGTCAAAATAGTGCTACCAATATACGAGTCTCATACGATGCCATTTCAATGGTTGTACCACAAAAGCTCAAAATATTACAAGGTTCAATTTCCATATTTATATGGCTCAAATTTGAAGATTACAAGGTTCAAACTGATATTAGAAATGAAATTCAGCTCATCAGCTGCAAACTCTCATGCTAATCTGCTGAACATGGATATCAGAGAGGTTCAAACTAATATTACCACTTCTAAATCTGGTTTTGAAACCTCATAATTTTTGCAAAGGGGTCAGCCATCGAGAAGTCATGTATGGGGTTGACACGATGATTCTGATTACTCTGTCATCTGATGTTCTAAAATGAAATTCAGCATTTTTGGAGCCTATTCCATTCTGCCGCAGGCGCCTGTGCTAATCAACAGACCATTCATTTTTGTGAAATAAATGTAGGGCTCATTACCTTCAGCACCCTTGCTCTGACAACAAAGAACCTGGCGAACATAATCTCCGGTAAGGTCCCTCGGTAGGAGTTCAAAGTAATTTCTGAGATATGCAGATCTAGGCATTCTACGTGATTGTTATATTGTATCACATTATCCACCATTGGGCCTAATCTTATCTGCAAAAGAAGGAAACATGTTAGTGCCTACATGCAGTTTTGAACACTACCACAGGCCTATTTGGTTTGCAGGATTTGTAAAATGCACTAACATGCCATCTTCGACCCGACATGATCAACATGGGCATTTGATTACAAATTCTAGAAAAATGTAGCCTTCTTCACAAGAGGTTGGAGTGGATGAAAAGTTCCCTAAGAAAACTAGTACAGATGAATCAAAAGGAGAAATGCTTACGGATTGTAACCATATGGATCAAGCAACCAATATGGGGGGACATGTATGTACTGGAATCCTCCAATAGAATCCTTCAGAAGTCGTAGTACATTGTCATTGTAAACTTGGAAAAAGCTGTCACAAATTAAACTCCCGTATGGTTTACATTTAACAGGAAAGGAACATCACCTTGATATATAGCTTCTCCAGGCACAGAAAGCATTTCAGGAAAATGAAAACTTGCTCCAGGTTGGGGCCGATAGATTCTAGTGCCAAGACCTTCACTGTGCGCAGTTTTGGGGTCAAGCTTGTCAGAATCATTTTCTGGATGACAAATGAACAAATTAGAAATAATGTTAATTTGTAGAAGGAGAGGTAGAAGGTGGCTATTGTACCTGAATGGGTGTGGATCCAATAACAAGTTCGGAGTATTTGTCAGACGAGTAGCCCACCACTGTCAATTTTGGTGCAGAAATGACACTGATTCTTGTTGGACCTTCTTGATCAACTACAAGTAATCTCTCAAGTGCAGGTGTGTCCTCAGTGACAATACCATAGTACACATCTTTTGATGTCTTCCCGCCAAACCAGCAACACACATAAATAGTCCGGAGAGTCATGGAGGTGATGTGGAAGCTACTCAACCCATTGATTGCCTGAACACAAAGGTAGTCGAGTGTAGTACAACCACGGAGCAGGCTCTCCATGTCACCATTTGGCAGACAGACGACGACGAGCTCTAGGTGGTAGAAAAAAGAGCGGGCGCATCATTAAGGGTGGTGGGGGGATGGCAGTTCCTGAACTTGGCAACGCGCAGCGTGGGCGCTTGGCGGAGCGCGGACGTTGGCAGTGAGTGCATATGCCCATCATCAAAAGTGAGCTCCTCGAGCTGATCTAGGGTGGGGGATCGGAACCAGTCGTCAAGCTTGGCTCGATCCTTGCCGTTGGAATGGAACTTGCCCATTCTAAGGCCTTTGGTTGGGCCAAGGTGAGTGTCGAGGATCCTGGAGAACGCATCCAAGCGCAGAGCTCGTGGGTGAAGATGAGGTCAAGAGGGGTGGAGTTCCATAGGGGGCGCCATCGCCAGGAAAGGACGGTTGTCCGTGCCGCATTTTTGATTGGGAGGAGGGAGATGATGACTGTCAACATATCATCGGGAGGTTGCTGATGAAGTCTAGGCCTGCTGGAGTCGCTTGTGGTTCTTGCTCGCCCCGCCTACGCTTGTTGGCAGCCCCATTCTCCACCTCCAGAGTCTCCTTGTCAGCGGCGCTTTTTGATAGAAGTGGGAGTACAGGGAATATTTAGTTAAAACAGGGCAATAGAAAAGTGTATTGGTAACTAGAAGTTATTGGGTAGGAATATAGTGAGAAAATGGAATAACAATTGGTTGCTTAAATACTACAAAATTCATTTATATTGCTGGGTAACACTACAAAAAAAATACACTTCCGTGATGATACGTGTTTGTCATAGTAGGTTGCGTTTTCTGTCATGCATGTACATCCATGACGATTTTATGACAGAATCAAGATAGTCATACCTGTGTTGTCGTAGAAGTGTTCCACGACATTTCCAAAATTATCATCATGGAAGTGTCCACTTCCATGAAGATAAATCGCGCGTCACAGAAGTGCTTTCGTCAAGGGTGACCGACACATGGCATCCACCGTAACGGAACGCCGTTAAGCTATCGGGTCGGATTTTGGATCCGATAACCCGTTAACAGCCACGACCAATGCCGATTTTCCACGTGTAAAATTCTCATTGTCTGACGGATCCACGCGTCAGCTCTGTGTTGGCACAGGTGTCACTCATCCAACAGTCGAGATGGGCCAATGATATATTGACACGTGGACCGGCCCAAAAGTGGCCCACAAAGTTCAAATGGGCCGGCCCAATCGAAGGCCCATAAGATTTAGCAGAACATAATGGGATGGCCCAGCTAAAGGCCCACAAAATTTAGCAGACCATAATGGGACGGCCCAGCTAAAGGCCCACACGATTTTGCAGACCATAATGGGCCGGCCTAGCTAAAGGCCCACAAGATTCTGCAAACCATAATGGGCGGGCCCAGCTAAAGGCCCAACATTCTCTGTTAAATCGGCTCATCAACGGACTGTCCTAAACTTGTCATCAATGCGGCCCATGGTCACTTCTGGCCCGTTAATAATCCACTAAGTAATTGGGCCGAATTATGGCCCGGTGTATTTCCGGCCTGTTAAAGGTCCGGCTTCATTGGGGCCCATTTACAGGCCATCAAACTTTCGGCCCATAAACGACCGTGAAGGATTTGGGTCATATTCGACCATGTGTGACATTCGGCCTGTTAGAGGACCACTATAGATTTGGGCCACTTTCGGCCTGTTGTCATTTCCGGCCTGTTAATGCTGGACGTAAACCATGGGCCATATGTGGCCCAACATCATATCGGGCCCATTAACGACCCATATAAAAATGACAATAATCGAGCCCGACCAAAGTTTCGACCTGTTAAAGGCCCGTGTATTAGGTCGACGCATTTACGGCCCGTCCGAATTTCGGCCTGTCAAAGATCCGCATTGTAAATGGGCCACCATTTCGGCCTGCTAAGTCCAGTGGGTTATTTGGCACAATAAGGGCCCAATCTCACTTTCGGTCTATTGAAGTCCCATGTTTTTATGGGCTCAAGATATTTACACCTGTAAGCGGCCTATTTTTACTGAGGGCCCAAATTATGTTTAGGCCTGTTAAAGGCCCACTATGGGCACAGGCCTACCAGAAAAATATGAAAGCTTATGCTGATTTAGGCCCAGATATTTTTAGTGGGCTACATGCCAATTTCGGCCCGTAATCGTTTTTAGCCCAATTGGAATGGGCCCGACGAATGTTGGCATGTTGGTCTCCTACGAAGCTTTCGGCTGAATACATTACTAAGATAAACCTACACTATACAAAAATAGCGTCGTAATTACTGCAGCCTGTGGCAGCATCATAAATGTTGTATCACAACAAAATAAATTCCAACCATACAACAAAAGGCCTGTTGGCATAAAGTTTACAGTCCTTCCAGATAAAAGCACCATCAGATGTATAGAAGCACAGATCATTTGACTTGAGTGCTAATGTTTCAGGCTGTAGAATCTGATGGAGCAGCACGATCTCCACCTTTTTTCCGCCATTGCTCTTGAACAACGAAGAGAATGTCTGATAGTTCGGTTTCAAAACCATTCATATCTTGACGACATTTCTCAACCACTATTCTTGTTTCCGAAACAACATCCATTAGGGATTGGACTTTTGTCTGGAGCACAGATATATCACTCTGTCTAGCAGGAAGATTTTGTTCAGTAGGCGATTTGGACGAGGTTACCTTGACAACCAACCCAGAATTATGCAAGAAGGTGCTTTTTGCACTGTTAGTGGAGAGATACTGATGCGCTACAACAAGAGGTGACATTGTGCCTGTAGTAGCCTCGTCACCTTCAGGTGGTTGTGGTTGTTCAATCATTTGTTCCATAGCTTCCTAAAAGTTTGAACTTGTAGATTAGTGTGCCAGATAAGTTACTAATGAGAGAAAAACAAACAAAGTAGGTTAAATGTTTATACATAACTTATTTTGGTGAACTACTGTAATACATTAGCATGTATTGTAGTGCCAACTACATAATAAAATCACTTTCGGAACATATGTCCATGTTGCATGCCTACTGTATTGTCTATTTCCTCACATTCGTTGACATCTAAGGATAAAGAGACATGGTTTAAAGTAGGATGAACATAGTATGACATCATCCATATCATGGGCAAACAGATATAAAACAAACAGGCTATTTTATCATTGTGTGCGCACTTGAACATAACAACTAGATTACAGATCAAGACCAAAAGAATATCCTTCATCTCTTTTAAACCATGTAAGGTGAAATGATACGTTAAGACAACTGTGTATAAAAGTGAACAGAGTAACTGGCATTGGCTGCAAACCAAGTAGTTAAATGAACACATCACAGTACCAATCAGTTCAAGGCAGGAGGAGTAAGGACTTACAACAGCGGCTTGAACTGGTGTGCTCATGCCCTTCATCTTGCTGGTGTGGCAATCCTTGAAGATTTGCACTACATTCGGTTCAGGTTCTTTTTGGTCTGCACGGGCTTTCCTCTGTATTTGGAACAAGTCAATATAGATACGATAATATGGCACAAAAAAAGAAGGAAGTAGCAGCTATTTACAAGAGCCTCGCAGTGTGCAATATAGCTACGAGTTCCTGTTGTCTGTTGGAATTTCACTTTAGAACAGTTGGTTTTGTTCTTCAAACAGTTAGCCTAGAAGAAGATACACTTGTAAGGCACATACATAAATACAAGTTCAATATGTGGTCTGATCAAATACATATAGCCTACCTGATACTTTGGATCAGACCAGTGTTTAACAAGGGCTGTCCAGTCTTCATCTGTAATATATTCCACCGAAGATGTTTGGGCGATTTCATTGTTAGCCTTGCCTTCAAAGTGAGATTTTCTAAGGTGGTACCGATACTGTCGCAGAGCAGACTGAAAAACATGAGTGCATGCTTGTTTAGTTGCATCATCTTTCGGATCCAACTTGAACCTCATCTATTGAAAAAAGAATGTGAGTCTTATTAGGAGGAAGCTAGAAAGTATGGGATAGAGCAAGACAATATTACTAATTGTGATGAATAACATTACTTACGGATAAATGGTTAAGGAACGTGTTAAACTGGGTATTGTCTTTCTCATTCCTGTACTAGATCCACGTTTGGAGGATACATGCATGACACCTAACGGCAACGGCTGCCTCTGATACTAACTTGGCTGACTCTGTAGCATCACGTGGCCTTTTCAAACCTGCCTCAAAATGGATCTCCATTCTTCCTCCTTTAGATTTTGTTAATCTGTCAAGCATTATCCCTGACGTTTGTTTTCGCTTGCGCCGTGGTGCTAGTTCAACAACGAATATGGAAAGTGTTAGTGTACATCAAACTGTGAGAGTACATATAAAGGAGCATGCAACTGCAACTTGACTCGGTCAGGTACCATCTTGGTGTTGATGCTCATGAGGTTCATCTGATCTTGCCAAGTCCTGTTGTGTCAGCAGTGCTTCGGAAGTAGTGTTAGGTGTGAAGGCAGCTTGGGAACTAGCCAGTTCCGGAGCAAACGAACGAGTAACTGATTGAGATGCTGGTATAGTTGAAGTGGATGCTGCAGCTGGTGGAGCAGGTGATACTGTGTTTGTAGATTTAGCCGGTGGACTTGGACCTTCTACTGCACTATAAGTACCAGCAGAATCTCGACGGCAGAACGTTTTCCGTTTCACCCGACGAGTAACAACACTCCCTACTATATTATTTTCCTTGCTCTTTTTTGACTTTGCCATGTCAAGCTGTACCCACAACACAAAAGAATAAAATCACTCTTCAGAACTCATTGATGCATGATACAGACAAGCAATACTTTGATGTAAGACAACCGTATGAGGATGGAATATGTAAGAAAAACAGGACAGAATGACATATTCACAGCTATGATGTGCAAACTAAGTAGAAGGATTTTCAAGAAAATAGAAGTAATGCAAGCTAGACACCATATGAAAGATGCAACCAATATTACTCTGCCAAGTTAAAAGTGTCTTGTCATAAGTGGCAATTCGAAAAAATTAGAAGTAATACAATGTAGAAATCAATGCAAGATGCAACCACTATCAAACTGCCATGTTAAAAGCGTCCAATCATGAGTGACTAATGCGGGATACACAACAACAGTACTTTGATGTAAGAACATGGTATGATAGATAGATGAAGTGTATTCTAGACACAGAAAGCCATGTCATATGCACATGTATAACGTATAAACTCAGCAGGTGCAATTTAATCAAAATAGAAGAAATACAGGCTAGACAACATATGCAACATGAAACCAATTATCACACTGTCAACTTAGAGCAAGCACATGCAATGGTGGAGTACGAGAGATGAACTCATCATGTAGACTTGGGACTTCAACTTCATTAGCAGTAGCTGTGGCAAATCTAGAGAGTCTCTGTTTGCGTCAGCGAGTAGGACCACCAACATCCCCTAACTTACTCTTTCCCTTCCTATTTTCTGATATTTCCTTATGAAGTCAAAACCACAAGAAGATGAATAAAATTAGCTCTGGTTAACTGGTTGATGCATGATACGGACGAACACTACTTTGATGTAAGGCAAGCGTGTGATAGGAGGATGGAATAAATACAAAAAAGACAGCGTTTCATATTCACACGTACGATAGGAGGATGGAATATGTATGAAAAAATAGTAAGAGGAAGGAATTTCAACAAAATTATAAGAAATGAAAGCTAGGCACCATATGAACATGCAACCAATATCACTCTATCAGGTAAAAAGTGTCTTGTCGTAAGTGCCATTTCAAGAAATTAGAAGCAGTACAAGCTAGAAGACAATGCAAGACGCAACCTACACCACAGTCCCAAGTTAAATGTGTCTTATAGGTAAGTGATCGTTGTAGGTGTAAGTTGTAAGCTACGCAGATGCAATTCAACATAATCAGAAGCAATATAAACTAGACATCATACGGAAAACGCAACCACGTATAATAGTTCCAAGTAAGAGCAAGCACCTGCGATGGTGGAGTAGGGGAGATGTGCTCATCATGTACACGTATGTTCTAGAAACAGGAACACATGTCATATTCACATGCATTATGTGTAAAGTAAGCAGATGCAATTCAAGTTAGAAGCAATACAAGCTAGACATCATACACAACATGCAACCACATATAATAGTGTCAAGTTAGAGCAAGTACCTGTGATGGTGGAGTAGGGGAGATGTGCTCATCATCTACACAGCTACGTTGACTGTCCAGCCTTGTGTTGTCTTGTGAATCTTGTTGGGAGGATGGCAGAGTAGAATCTGTATAGACCCCCTGTTTGAGTTGCTCCGAAGGACCACCATCATCCACTGTCGAACTAATTTCCTTCAGTTGTAATGATTTTGCATTGTGAAGTCAAACCGATAAGAAAAAGGAATAAAATTCGCTCTTTAGAACTCATTCATGCATGATACTGATGAACACTACTAGGATGAAAGGCAAACACATGATGCAAGGATGGAATATGTATGAAAAATAGGATGGTGTGACATATTCACACCTATGATGTGGTAACTAAGCAGAATGCATTTCAACAAATTAGAAGCACTTCAAGCTAGACACCATATGAAAGATGCAACCAATATCACTCTGCCAAGTTCAAACTGTATGGCGTTTCAACAAATTAGAAGCAGTACATGCTAGAAATTATATGCAAGACACAACCAATATCACAGTGGCGACTTAAAGGTGCCATATCATAAGTGACTGATGCGGGATATGCAGGAATAGTAGTCTGATGTAGAAACAGGAACACATGTCATATTCACATGCATTATGTGTAAAGTAAGCAGATTCAATTCAACAAAGTTAGAACTAATACAAGCTAGACATCATACGCAACATGCAACCACATATAATACTGCCAAGTTAGAGCAAGCACCTATGATGGTGGAGTAGGGGAGATGTGCTCATCATCTACACAACTACGTTAACTGTCTAGCCTTGCGTTGTCTTGCGAATCTTGTTGGGGGGATGGCGGAGTAGAATCTGTAGAGAACCTCTATTTCAGTTGCTCGGAAGGACCACCATCATCCAATGCCTTGCCAATTTCCTTCAGCTTTATTGATTTTGCATTGTGAGGTCATACCGACAAGAAAAAGGAATATCATTCGCTCTTCAGAACTCATTCATGCATGATACTTATGAACACTACTTTGATGAAAGGCAAAGTCATGATATGAGGATGGAATATGTACGAAAAAATGGACGACTTGACATATTCACACCTATGATGTGGTAACTAAGCATAAGGCACTTCAACAAATTAGAAACACTGCAAGACACCATATGGAAGGTGCAATCAATATCACTCTGCCAAGTTAAAACTGTCTCGTCATAGGTGGCGTTCATCAAACTAGAAGCAATACATGCTAGAAATCATATTCAAGACGCAAACCAATATCACACTGCCAACTTAAAGGTGTCCCATCATAAGTGATTGATGCAGGATACACAAGAAGAGTAGTTTCATGTAAGAACATGGTGTGATAGACAGATATAGTATGTACCAAAAACAGGAAAGCTTGTCATATTCACTTGTATCATGTGTAAGCTAAGTAGATGCAGTTTACACTAATTAGGAGCAATACGAGATAGACACCATATGCAACATGCAACTAGATATCACACTGCCAAGTTAGAGCAAGCACTTTGGATGGTGGAGTAGGGGAGGTGAGATTTGGAACTTGCACTACAGTATGAGTAGCAGGAGAATCTGCAGAGATCATCTATTTCGGTTTCTCCAGGGGACTACCATCATTCCGTGCCTTTGTCCTTTCAGATTTTGCCTTGTCAAGTAAACACACAAGAAAAAGGAATCAAATTCGCACTTCCAAATTCGTTGATGCATGATACTGACGAACACAACTTTTATGTATGGCAACCACATTGTAGGAGGATGGAATATGTATGAAAACCGCTAAGAGAAAGGCATTTCAACAAATTGGAAGCAATGCAATCTAGACACAGATGCTCCATTTACGTTGCTACAGAGGACCACCATCATCACCTTCCTTACTCTTTTCCTTCCTCTTTCTTCATTTTGCCTTGTCAAGTCAAACCCACAAGAAAAAGGAATACAATTTCCTCTTCAGAACTCATTGATGCATGATACTGACGAACACTACTTTCATGTAAGGCAGCCACATGATAGGAGGATGGGATATGTATGAAAAACAGGATGGCGTGACATATTGACATGTATGATGTATAAAGTGTAAACTAAGCACAAGGTGCTTGAACTTGTTAGAATCGATGCAAGCTAGAAACTATATGAAAGATGAAACCAATATCACTCTGCCAAATTAAAAGGGTGCCCTAACAAATGTATTTGACCAAATTAGAATCAATACATGGCAACAGGCTAGAAATAATATGCAATATGCAACGAATAAAGGTGACTCATCGTAAGTGATTCATGCAGGATATAGAAGAGAGGTAGTTTCATGTAAGAACAAGGTTAACACATAGATGTAGTGTGTAACAAAAATAAGAAGGCATGTCATATTCACAGGTATAGTGTGTAAACTAAGCAGATGCAATTTACCCTAATTAGAAGCATTACAAGCTAGACACCGTATGCAACATGCAACCACATATCACACTGCAAAGTTAGAGCAAGCACATGTGATGGTGGTGTAGGGGAAGTGCGGTCTTCAGGTACAGAGCTACGTTCAATATCTTCATTTAGGCTTGCTGTTTCTTGAGAATCATGTGGAGAGGATGAAATTGCATTCTTTATAAGAGTATTGCGTCTCATATTAACCCACGCGCGTGACTGTCTCATCATAAGCGATAGACGCAGGATACACAAGAACAGTAGTTTGATGTAAGAACATGGTGTGATAGGAAGATGTAGTATGTACCAAAAACAGTAAGGCGTGTCATACTCACATGTATAATGTGTAAGCTAAGGAGATGCAATTGAACAAATTAGGAGCATTGATGAGGGATACACAAGAAAAGTAGTTTGATGTAAGAACATGGTTAATAGAAAGACATAGTATGTACCAAAAACAGGAAGGCATGTCATATTCACAGGTATAATGTGTTAACTAAGCAGATGCAATTTACCCTAATTAGAAGCATTACAAGGTAGACACCATATGCAACATGCAACCACATATCACGCTGCCAAGTAAGAGCAAGCACCTGCGATGGTGGTGTGGGGGAATTGCGGTGATCAACTAGAGTGCTACGTTGACTATCTTCATTTAGCCTTGCTGTTTCTTGAGAATTATGTCGGGAGGATGACACTGCACTCTTTAAACGAGTAGGGCGTCTCACAGTAACCCACTGGGGTGACTGTCTCATCATAAGTGATTGACGAGGGATACAAAAGAGCATTAGTTTGATGTATGAACATGGTTAATAGACATATGTAGTATGTATCAAAAACAGGAAGGCATGTCATTATCAAAGGTATAATGTGTAAAGTAAGCAGATGCAATTTAACCAAATTGGAAGGAATACAAGCTAGACACCATATGCAACATGCAACCACATTTGACAGCGCGAAGTTAAAGCAAGCACATGGGATGGTTGTGTGTGGCAATTGAGATCATCAACTGCAGAGCTACGTTTACTGTCTCCAACTGCTGACACTGCACCCATTAGAGCGCTGAAACGCTTAGTGCTTATCTTCGAATTACACTTGAGCGACTTATGTCTTTTCTTTTCTGCATTCATCAACACCGCGTCAGAGTCTGAAATACCCATGCATAAAAATACAATAGTGTGAGTATGGGTGAAGTGTGTGCACAATTAGTATAGTGTAAAGGTAGCAGATAGCAGGTCGGTGAGAAATAAATGATGGGAGACATATAATAGCTCTACAACATGCATGGCACACTAAATTACTACAAGATTCTATGAAAATAACAGTCGACTGAAAGCGAATAGGCCAGTCCATTTTTTCTGCACCGTCCGATGTACAAAGAACGGGCAGATCACCTTCATCTACCTCCAGTCAGTCAGTGTTGACGATCTTCCTCGAAACGCCAGCGACCACCGACCCAGTATTCCTCCCCTGCCTGCGCCCTCCCCTCAACCTCACCGCACCGCCATGCTTGGCACCACCCCGGCCATCCATTCAAGCCCCGCCGACCTCCAGATCGGGCGCAAGCAGCTCCTGCACCCCACACCCATATGATATACACCGATGCTCCGCTTCCCCGGGGAATAGGCGGACTAGGTGCTCCGTGCGCCTAAGCGGGTGCTGCTTCTTTTAATTGCGGTTCGAGTGACCCTGAATTGAAATCCAGGCGGGCTACTGACCTCTAGCAAAGGTGAAATAGTTAAAGGGAGGAAACCTTGTGCATTTAGTATCATGAAGAAGATGCAGTAGGAAGCGCTCAACTAGTTTCTTTCATGGGATAAATACGGTGTGAGCAGAGACGTAAGATTTGCATGAATAAGGAAAGAGGAGTACCTCTTTCTGCTGGCAGTGCTGTGTCCTCCTTCTGTTTTTCCGATGATCTTCTTACTGTTCGCCGGAAACCAGAAGTTGTGGAGGACGGTGCAGCCTTGGACAAACCCATGACCAAGTTGTTGAGTGTGGTGCGGTGGCCGTCTGTCGGCGGCGGGGAAGCAGATCCGAGGCGGCGAACAACGATGTAGAGGGAACATCTCCAGTGCGGTGGACGGTTGCGACAGTGGAGCTGCAGCAGTGAGGCGCAGGACGGTGTGGTCAGAGTGGTTCTGGTATGGCGCACGTCGGCGTCGGTGTCGTGGAGGCAGCTCTGCCTCAGCTTCAGCTGCTAAGTCCTTGAGGGTGTTGCGGTTGCGGTTGCGTTGGACGACGACGTCGGGGTACCGGCTCCGGCGTGATAGAGGAGGGCGGCGGTGGATTGGCCGCTATGGAGTGGAGGAAGGAGGAGGCTGGGGTTGCGCAGCTGGTGAGTATGAATGGGGGAAACGGAGGGAGGCGAGGAACTAAGGGGGAACAATGTTTCGGTTTGACACACGCTTGTTTGAAATTTGGGGAAAGTTACAAACTTTGCCCCCATCTAAAATTTCGAACATATTGTGGGTTGGGGGTAGGACAGTCATGTCAGGTGTCCCAAATGTGGGAGGGATAGATTTAGGCCGAGCGCATGGGTGTTTAGGCGCCCACGGCGTATGAATGCTTCTCAGAGGCGGTTGAGACTGGCGTCTTGGTGAAGTTACAAACCTACCCCAATTTAGACCTTTGGACATCAGGCCGATAGGCTACACGGGCCAGAGTCAGGACAGTAATTTCCTACCACCAAACATTAGTCTCGCGCGGTTTCGGGTGACCAGAGGCCTATTTGGCGCTTCGTTCAATATTTGGGAGCAGAAGCATTAACGTTTTCAGTTCTCTTGAATTGAACTTTCAGGATTTGTCAAACTTCACAAATCTTTACTCTTGAAAATCCTAAAGCTACGATTATTTTGGAATGGAGGGGGTACATTTGAATATACATTGTACACGAGTATATATTAAAAAATATGCAACTTACCTCAGTTCATGCATGGTTCCAGATATAATCTCCTTGGTTGCAATAAAAAAAGTTAGATATGCGTATGAATATATATAGCATGTTAAAACTCACAACAAAGATTGATGCCCCCTTTTACATTTGATTTACAAATGCCATTATCTCGGGTTCAAATAGATGAATGCACTTCCTATGAATTCAAATCTTTGAAACCCCCTTTATGTTGAATTCGTCATGTATTCTATTTCGTAGCTAGCAATTTGGAATGTATCCATCCAAGTGATAAATGTATAAAGTGCTTCACACTAACAACATGGAGTGCACTAATTAATGTTTATATATGAATTGCAAAAGCATACATTCCCTATATTTCAAACCTCTCTCACTCTATGCATCAATAATATGAAATAAACACATGCACATGCTAGAATTCAATAGAGTATGGGTGTCTGATAGACCGATTTTCGTCCATATGCAATTTGCAAAATTCATGATCTCATCCAAAAATAATAATGCCATTTATATTTTAATTTAATGCGTAGAACCACCTTTTACACGTATATGCACTATGCCTCGCCCCGTTCTCACAAACGCGTTATATATCTCTCTATCTAATGCATAAGTGCACACACTTTATATGCATCGGCATTTGTCTTTCACACATGCTCACGATCTCCCTCAGGGTGTCGGGGTGTCTCACGCACATGCTCTCTCTGTTTCTCTCTCTCTCTCTCTCTCTCTCTCTCTCTCTCTCTTTCTGACTACTATGTACCACTCTTTTCACTAATCTCAGTTGGAAAACACTATTTCTCTCACATGCATATATACACATGCACGGTATCTACTAGCCCTCTATACACACATATATGTGCCCACGTGTCTCCCACACGCACATTATCTTTAGGCCTCTCTCGCACACATTGCCCCCCCGACACACCTCCCTCTTAGTAGTTGGCAGATATGATTTCATCATATCATTCGGTAGGATATCCCTGGCTGTTAGGCTGGATGGTAATACGAGGCCAAGTTTTACCCTAGTTCAGATCAGACCCTTGCAGTTGAAGAAATCGCCAACTCCTGGTACTGTATATTAGTGATAGGGGTGTGTACAAAGTACACGTGAAAACCAGGCATTGTGCGTGTGTGTATACTATCGACGAACTAGCCCGCAATCTTGTATAACATACTAAGGGCCTAGGGTTATAAATCATATATAGTCGGCTATCACCAGTGGGGATAGAGTCCTCCGCGACTCTGGTAACTTCGTGTTATACGCCGAGTCCTCCACATGGGTCTTCGTATAACACGTCTCGGTCCAACCTATATGTGGTGCAGGATGGAACCGACCCATGAGTCTTCATGTTGACCCACCACAACTAGAAATGATGTGCCCACCACATCACACACGCAATCGGCCACTAAGAAAATAAGCATATACAATAGTACAACGGTATCTAGCTCACGATACGTCTCCATATTTTGTTGATGACACTGATGGACTTTGCATTTGATGCATGCTCCGTATTTTTTGACGACACTTACGTTCATTGTATTTGAAGCGAAAGCACGATATGGTCATTGGACTTCAGAATAAGCTCATCACAGTCACCACATACATTTTGCCGTGCTAACCAACATGTGGTTGGATGGTTAGAGGACAGTGGTTTCTCGAGCCCACCAAGGTTAAAGTCCCACTGCTCGCATTTATCTTGTGTTAATTTCAGTTTTTTCCGGCGATGTACGTTCAGTGGGAGGAGACGTTCCACTCGACTACGAGGTACCTATGGTGACTTCGTAAAATCTCAAGATCATATATGCTGGCCCACTCTCTCGAAGGTGCTCATAGGGGTAGGGTTCACGTGTGTGCGCTTATTGTAGTGAGTGCTTGCGCGTATATATGAGCCCTTGCGTCTGTACCGTGTTAAACAAATACATGTCATGATTATACGGTCACTGGCTCACCTGTACAACTCCCTATTTTGTTGATGACACAATCAATTGACCAGTCAAACATTCCACACGGCACAACTAGTGTTGCACCATCGGGGCGCGTAACCGTGGGGCCCACCTGTGAGCCCGTATATGAAAGAAAGAAATGGTAGTTTGAGTCTGTACTGTGTTAATAAAATAGGAGTACATTTTAGGGTGATCATACGGTCACTGGCTAACCATACAGCTCCGTAATTTGTTGATAACACGATCAATTGACCAGTCAAACGGTCCACATTCAGCAGCGCACATTACCATAGGGCCCACCCGTCAGCGTGTATATGAAGGACAGAAATGGTAATAAATTAGTGGTCGGTGGGTATTCGAAGTCGTGAGACCTCTGGTTGGTAGTCACCGGCGGTTGGGAGGGGGCGGCGTTAAT